>NC_084509.1:1485000-1660000 GCF_024500385.1 Phyllopteryx taeniolatus | reverse complement strand
TATTTGTTGTCTCTCATTCCTATTTGTAGTCGACTGACTCTTTTTGTGTCTCTTCAGGTTTTCCCCCGAGCTGCTGGGAGTTCAGGCCAGCTCGGCGCTGGTGTGGCTCATCATGGAAGTCTTGGCAGTCCTCCTGTCACTTTACCTCGTGACCGTTAACACCGACCTCACAACCATCGACCTGCTGGCCTTCTCTGGATACAAATATGTCGGGTATGTGCGGCACTCTTGGTACATGCACATTCACGTCCCATCTGTCACAGCCACAGTAAATTTAGCTGATCTTTAGTTTTGTGTTTTTAATAGCACACGCAAGAAGCTTGAGGTCATAATATGCATCCATAAATGTTCTATAGCGCTTGTTCTCATTAGTGGTGAGCTGGAGCCTATGACAGCTAACTGAGCAACTGTGTGTGTGTCTGTCCTTTTCTTAGGATGATCGTTGGTGTAGTCGCAGGACTGATTTTTGGGAGACCAGCCTATTATCTGTCGTTGCTGTGGTGCTGTGCTGCCATCTTTGTATTTATGGTGAGTAGCAGTCTTGTAGTGAAAATCAGTGATGTAATGAAATGTGAAAATCGCTCGTCTCAGTCACGGTAGTAAAAAAGGAAGTCTATAAGCTGTCAGAAACAGAACAAATGATGAGTCTTCTTTTATGGCTACAGTGTGCAAGAAAAAGATGCATTTATGAGACAATATGGGCAATCCTACTTTAAAATACAACTTTCTCGTAACAGGGGATTCTCATGCACGAAGCCTGTTCTGCGTAATATGTGGCGAGAGGCTCTAAAATGTAGCTGAAGATAAAGCCCAATGATCGTAAAAAACGGGATGTGGTATCGGAATACAAGATTTTACTGCAGTAGTCTGACATAGTGCAATCGTGGAAGAGCAAATTTGTCTTGTAGTCTGATCCTGGCATTACGTGTTGTCTGTCCGACACCGCCGAAATGTTTATTATCTTTTAAAATAACTTTATTGGCCGTCAGATATTTACAGTACTACGTCAAAAGACACGCGAAAAGGCTAAAAATTAACTAGCTTTTGGATTCAAATATACTGTGCACGCGGCGACGATCAATGACGTCATTGATCGGCTCGGTGAATTATGACATTAAAGCCGATCAGCATAAAATGCTAATTATCGGCCTCTACCGATCAGGCCAATATAATCAGTGTAAAGTCTATTAATCATTTTGTTTCTATGCCAGTCTGTCAAAATATTGTTTACATGAAAGGAATCTGTGGCACAAAAATGGTTGGGGACTGTTGTCCTAAAGAAAAGAGATGCTGTGTAATGCGAAACTATTCCATAATTGAAGTTCAGACGCTTGGGCCGTATTTTCAGACCCGCACTCTGCGTCTGAAGCTTCTGTCCGAAGCGGCGGCGGAGGGGAGGCTAGTGAGAGGAGCCAGGAACCAGCTGAGGATGTACCTCACTATGTCTATAGCGGCGGCCCAGCCCGTTTTCATGTTCTGGCTCACCTATCACCTGATCAGATAAACGTGCACAAACACACACACACACGTACACACAGAAGCTGCCCTTGTATGAAAGGTGTCTGTCAGAGTAAAACATGAGGTAGCGCTCCATCTCTGCATGGAGCACGACACCCCATGTGATGGTAACATGAGAGAAAATGTGTTTTTAATGCCTTTACCTCTCAGAGCACAGTCAGTGTTTTTTGTCTTAAAATATGTTATATGTATGTTGTTTTTCCTACACTGTGTAATTACTTGTTAATTATTTGTTTTTTTAATAATATTTAAATGTGTAAAGTACGTTTGTTAGATGCTGCTATCTTCTTGATTCTTCTGAGCTGACTGAGTGCACATATACACACACACAAACTCAACACACTCTTTCCTTACAATTCAATAAAACCAAAAGCACAGAGTGACGCACTGTGATTGATCAGCCAAAATTTCTCCCAATTTCTAATTTCTTTTCTGATCTTTCACAATTTTTTTCTGGGCTCATATGCAGTTCTTCGGGACTGTCGCGGTGGTTGTGCGCTCACCGTGTTAACCTTTGCACGCTCTCTGTCACGTCTACATGCTTGGCTTCCTGATCGTGCAGCCGTGTTAGAGCTCACCAAGCAGTGGTGATGTTGTTTTGATATCCCTTTTAAGAAACAATGTAAATTATTTGTTGCTTTTCATATTGAAAGTCAGATGGAATAAAGGAAAACATGAAGACTATGCGGCATTGAACTGTGAATGTCTTATTTAGGCTTTTTTTGTACAAACGTGTTTGGTTTGAGTTCATGTCAACTTGAGACTAAACAAGAAGCCATTTTTGGAGATAAGAATGTTTATTTACCAATGTATTTAAGCACACAATAATGAAATGTGTTGTATTTCTCACAATATTTTTCAAAAATCATTTCAAGAAGAATTCATTGCATTCAGTTCAGGATTCATTGTGAGCATCTTAACTGTCAAATATTCAGTAAATATTCAATTCAATCATTATCATAAGTAAAACTACACTATGAGAGCAAATCAAGTTACTGTTCTTTATGTTTAAGAAAAAAGGCTGCACGTAAAGTAGACGTCCATCAGCCTTCTGTGTTAAATGTCTTGGTGAAGCCACGACTGTGCTTGATGGCGTAAAGGAGCCTGTTGTGCATTTGCCTCCCAATCGGGTACCGCTGGTAGATGGGAAGTAACAGAAGGTAGTGGCAGGTGAGGGCCTCCGGGAAATGGAGATCCGTGGAGGCGGGCAAGATGGCGACTTTCATCTCGAGGCTCGCCATACCCGCGAACGGCACGCGGTCGCAGCCTGTGAGAAAAGCTGGCGACAAAATCTAAGGAGATGAGTGAAAACCTGATGAATTAAAAACATAATGATCGGGTGCAACACTTACAAAGGAATTTCTTCTTTTCTTCCTCTGTCAGTTTATCGAACACCTCCCAGAAGATAACAATATTCGGATGGGCAGCATGATATTCTCCTTCGTAAACCGTGTTCTGTTCGCAAACACAAAGCAATAGAATGTGAACAGCTTTAATCGGGTGGCTGAAAACTTGTAAAAAATTGTATACGTGGTGTGCAGTTGTTGTTCATAATAGTTTTTGCATATAATGTAGAAGTGTCTCACAAGTCATGTTTTTGTAAATGTTTCATTTTGTCCTGGGACAACACTGAAAGCTACAGCTACATCAGCAAGGCAGTATCTGTTTCTGAAGGGAGGGGCTCATGCCCTGCTTCAGTATGTCACAGTGCATGTTGGCATTAATGTTTCCTTCAATTAATTAACTGTAAAGGACACTCCTACCACCGTGCTAGACTGTAGGCCAAGACACACTTGGCTTATTACGCCTCACCTGGTGGCCGCCACGCATGCTTGACACCATCTAAACCAAATATCTTGGTCTCATCAGACCACAGAACATGGTTTCAGTAACCCATGTCCTTAATCTGCTTGATTTGAGCTAACTGTTTGCGGGCTTTATTTT
The DNA here is from genome assembly GCF_024500385.1 of Phyllopteryx taeniolatus. Classification (NCBI taxonomy): domain Eukaryota; kingdom Metazoa; phylum Chordata; class Actinopteri; order Syngnathiformes; family Syngnathidae; genus Phyllopteryx; species Phyllopteryx taeniolatus. The sequence goes on along the minus strand of NC_084509.1, from coordinate 1,656,538 downwards.
GCATCATCTTTGGAAGAGGCTTTTTTTTTTTTCTTTTCCTGGGACAAAAGCCATGCAGACCAATTTGATGCCGTGTGCAGCGTATGGTCAGAGCACTGATAGGCTGACTCCCACGGTTCACCCCTTCAACCTCTCCACCAATGCTGGCAGGACTCATCTATTTTCCAAAGACAACCTGTGGCTATGAGGTGCCGTATTGCACTTCCAGTGGCCAGTATCACATTAGACCACTCATACTAAGTGATTTGCAATGACTATTTTTTAAATTTAAAAGTGTAATTTGACAAGTATCATGCCTCATGCAGGTATTCATTTATGCTCATAATATTACGTCTTTAGTCATGTAACATTGCATTTTCTCTAATACTACATTTTTTTGTCATAAAATGAAAACTTGATTCTTGTCATTTCTCTTTTTAACATGTAACTAATGATGATAATAACTTGATTTGTATCGTACCTTTCAAAAGTGCCAATGGTATGTGATATGCATTTTTTGTGAGTAATTTCCTGGGTGTCCCAGCTCAAGGGGGTGTCAAGGGTTATGGTGCTGCTGGCCAGCCAGCCCCTAGTTTTTTAGTCAAACAGCCTTGTGGGCGTGGCCATCATATGATTATTATTATTATGATTTCTTTTTTTTTTTAATTGGCCTAATGTGGCAGTTTTGATCAAGCCCCATGCATTCCACCCAGTAACAAGTGGGCATGCAACAAAGAATGCAAGTCATTGACGAGTCTGCTAAATAGTTGTATGATTCATTGCAAATATGTTTTGTCGGTATTTAGTCCAACATTGCTGTTGCTGACAAATGGAATTGTCATGTAAGCCCTTGTTATACCCTTTTTATTACCCATACACGTCTACAATGTGTTGATTCAGTTGTTAGGTTGTTGCACACCTGCTTGAACACATCCCAGTCGTAGTTTTCATTTCCCACCATCACCGCTTGCAGCTCATCCGGCTGGAAGAACGCCACCACGTCCGGCTCACAAACCTTGAAAAAGCCTTTCTTGAACGCCTCGAAAACGCCTTCCACTGATTTGTTGAAGGCGTAGTTGACAAAGGCGGTCACAAACTCTTTCCTGGAAACAAGAACATGGAAATGCTTTTACTGTAAAGAATTGCAATCTACTGTACATCACATGAAGTGAAACTTACTTGTTGGAACCTGTGACAAGTTTTTCAGAGTCTTCTGGATCAAGCTCAACTTTATCACCTCCCCAAGACACCTGTACAAAAAGAAACAAACAGCGAGAAGAATCAGAATCGTGGAAGCGGTCACCTAAGACTAAAGGAGATTTCACATACGGTAAAAGTAGTCTCCATGTCTTTGAGGACATTATCACTGTAGTCCTCCAAGATGCATCGCAATCCCCTGAAGATACAGGGCGGGTAATACACCAGCATTAAGTATCAGTATCTGTCGTTCTCTCATTTTCTTTCTCTTTAATATTAGAATTAGCTTTCTTGGGCCTGAGGAAATCACAGGGTTTAAAAGAAATGACCAATTATGGTTACTTGGCCTATACTTACTGAATTTACTGAATAAATACAGGATTATATTGGATTTGCTGACCAACATAAGGATTGTTCGGCCTTGACGGCGGTTTGCAGTCTATTGAGCGTCTTCAGAGTCTTGCCCTCAAATGTATTTTCACCAACAAGCTGAGAAGGACGGTCAAATACAATCCAGGTAGAGAGGGTGCATGTATCAGAACCAAACTACCAAATTGATTGGACTGTACAAACTTTGTGAAGTTTGCAGTTTTCAAACTGCGAGCTAAATTTGAATGTAGCCTCGCTTCACTGACTAAACCCACGGCCCTCACTAACGTGAGCATTTTAAAATAATAATCAAAATTGAATTAGAGACACAGGGTGAGTCCAGAGAAGGATTGTTGGTCTGAAAATTATTTGAAGAATTTTGTACTGTCAGGTCCGACAGACAGTTTTAACGTATGACAAAAAGTTTGGTTTTGTTTCCCACCAATAAAGTGTCCTGCTCTTGGTGTGTGACATTACTTACTCTCCAACGGTGGGTTCAAATTCCTTCATGTCATCCAATGAGGGCTTGACGCCAAGCAGCTTCCTGAATAGAACAAGTGGGAAGGGCAGATGCACCATGTTGTGGTTGTGCAGAGCCAGGCCGCATAGAACCCCAAACAGGAAGTACGTGTTCGCCGCTACCTTGGGCTGTTGAACAGGGCGGCCAAGTCAAATCTTTAGTCTGATGATATTTAACTGTGACGAATATTACTCATCGACTGTTCTGTGTTGAAAGAAAAAGCGAATCTACGAATCTGAAAGTAGGTCCTATTCAGCAGCCTGTCTTACGTTGGGGGGGAACCAGGCCAGCGTCTTTCTCTCGTTGTACATGAACAAGTTGGACTGCGGCGCCATCAGCTCATCGAAGATGTGCAGGAAGAGGTCCCTCCTGTTGACATTCATCACTTTCCTGTCATCCACAAATTGCACCTGGGAAGGTACAAGAATTAAGGAGGTAAATAACCAAAGAAATACCTTTCAGCAGTCAGTATGTAAACTGAAACTTAGAACCTCAACAAAATACGGTGTTTATAAAACATACAGTATGACTTGGTTTACAAACAATTGTACCTTTACAACTTCAAACTACACCCACAATACTAAACACACGGAATTATCTCTTTTGGTTGAATAACGTACAATGAACCGAACCGGACAAGCCTGAACGCAGCTGAAGATGAATTACCAAGAGTTCTTTTTTGAAGGCGATGTGATCTGCTGCATTGAGTTGCCTGAAGGTGTCCTCGAGCAGGTGACTTGGTCTCAAAGAGAGCTGAAAGACGGGCGCTTCGGACTGAAAACGCCGTGCCAAAACATCAAAAGACATTGATCCACCGGGGTTGTCAAACTGATGACGTATGTTGAGAAAAAAAAGGAGAGAGGCAAAGGTGTCCTATTGAAGATGTCGACATTTGAAGATGGGCATTTGGGAAATGAGTGTCAAATTTTGATGCATAGCCCTTACTATACCTTTGTTATGAATGCAAAAATGTCAAAGGCCGACACCTTGCAGAACAAATTAAGCACAAAGGGGTACCGGCAAAAGATTGGAGGTGTATTGACGTCATCCTTCAAGAGAAGATTAGTAGTTAATCCACAAATAAAATATCTTTGTCAGGCAAGAAACTGGTCAGCAGGAAATTGCAACAACCTAACTTTTTGCACTTTGCAGTGGAAAAGGTTACCTCTTTTGTAGAAAGTTGACGCCAAAGAAGGACATCCTCCACGAGCGTCCTGTTGTCAAAGTCCTCAACATAAAAGGTGCTTAGTGGGACTTTGTAGGACTTCCCTCTTTTGTTTGCCTGTGAAAATATAGAAAATAAAACTATTTAACACCCAGTTTACGAACAGACAACTTCACAGACAACTGCATACATTTTTGCTCCAAACCTTGTAAGGGGGGGATTTATATGTTTATTACAATTCAATAAAGTGTTAGAAATTATTCACCAATATCTTCATAGATTCATTTGTTGGAATTGATCTTATATGAGTGTGCGGATGTAAATCCTTTTCCTCCAAATTCACATAAGTAAATGTCATTGCATGTCAACTAAGTGCATCAAGTAAACGTTTTCAAAAAAGAATTAAGCTTAGGGTCAGTCGTGAAATTATTTTAAAAAATGAATATATACAGTAACCTAAAAAATCTGGTACCATGAGTTACAAATGTTATTTGTTCCATGACCAAGCTTGTAACTCTTACAATTTGTGTTGTTTTAATAAAGAAAAACAGCACAGTATTGTATTGTATTGTACTTATTCTCAGTGAATGTAAAGAAATAAACTGGTTTTCTAAAGTGTAATTACTGTACGTTGGGGCAAGCCAAGTCACGACAACAACTGTAGTGCTGCGTGTGCTTTTAAGGGGCGTGGCCTAGTGAGTGACATCAGCAACGTCTGGCACAAAAAAAAACAAAAACAAAAAAAAAATCGACCAAGCGAGAGCTCGTAACTTCAAAAACTCGGACGTTTGGGCACTCGTATGTCAAGGCGCCAGTGTTCACAGGAACACTATAACTTCTTCCGTTGTTCCATTACGTCAGCACCCGAAAGGAAGTGCAGTGAAAGCTCCAAAGTCAAACGCAATCCTTTCAGTGACACTCGTTCACTTTCAAGTTCTTTTGATTCAATAAAGTTTTTGTTTGTTGTTTTTTTTTCTCATAGGAAATAATGTAGAGTGAATTGGTTCCAGGCTCAAACTGTGACCGTCATAAAACCTTTAAGAAATCAACAAGCAATGTTATAAGGTTTTAAATATTACCAATGCCATGGTAAAGAGGAGTAACCCACTGCATAAAAGAAATAAAATGAGGTAAAATTACTCACCTTTTGAAGATGCTTGACAGACACGTAATGCACGGTAATTGACGGCCAATTGTGCTGTTTGTTGGCAAGCAAACAGCCATAATGTTCTTATTTTCAACTAGTTTCATTATGTGGAGTTACTTGTGGAGTTAATCCGTGAGATGCTCACTGAGCTGAAGACTCAGAAGAGTGTGAGAACTGTATATTCACGTTAAGTAGGATTTCGGAATGTGGTCCATTGAATGGTAGCGATGGAGATGATAAGCTTGGCTTGCTTTTCTTCTCACAAATTGTCACAAAGATATCTTGTAAAGTGAAATGAAAAGACCGTACTCGCCTTGTAGAGGAGCTTGAGGACCTCCAGTGTGGCTTTGATGCCAGGATTGTGAGTTGCCAAGAGGCCGTTTTTGATGACAAAATCCAGAGCATTTTTGAACACCAGGATGTGTTGCGACAGCATGTCGGCTGGCATGGAGGACCACCAGCCTTCTGCAGGGGGAAAAAAAAAAAAAAAAAAGGCAAATTAGTGAGCATATTTAGGACATATTTCTTTAGACGCTTGGTTACATGATTGAAATGATTTGTGACCAGAACCAGTGAAAACTGATTAAGTCTTGAAAATTCTGCTTAGCGGCAAACAGGAGGAAAAAAACATTTGGTTCATTGTTGTTGCTGCGAACCAGCTGAAGTATTGTTTCAGTTGTGACGGTTAATAATGAATCATAATTTAGTTAATACTTTTTTTTGTTTTTTTTTTTTTATCTGTGCGGTTGATAAATTTGAACCTAAATCAGCACAAACTTTACTGTTGCGTAGCGCGCCATAGCTTTTCTGCTATGTAGCGAACCAAATAAAAATAAAAAATAAAAAAATAAAAATAATTTGAACCGAAAGTTGGCAAAGGATGTGCTCGTTAAATATTTGCAGTCTAGAAAAGCTTATATAATTCACAATATAAAAAAAGGTTTATAATTTCTGATCATGTTGATGTTTTCTGATACAACCTAACCCCCTGAAAAAGTAATACTGAAAGGTTTACTTAGTGTTGCCTGAGTCTTCTCACTCATCACGTCAACAACCACCGCCAAAGGCAAGACGTTGGCCAGAACCGCCGAGACATCGTGGAGGAGCGGGCACGAGAGCAGGATCACAATGATCTCTGGAGATTTGAGGGAGCTGCGAAAAGTGACAAGCACGTTCATCAATGCTGCCAGGTTCACCTGCAAGAAAAAGAGGCTCAGCATGTAGAAGTGTACACAATTGTTCAGATTTACAACATGCAAGCTTTGCACAATGGAACCTGTAAAGTGATACAAGAGAATGGCCTCTCTAAAGTCGAAGCAAAATTATTAAGAGGATTTCTGAACCTTTTTCTGTATCCACGGCACTGCTAGCATCTTAGCGAAAGCTCGGCTGGCCGCCTCAAGGTCCACATTTAAGGCATCTGCGTTTAGTGAAAGCCCACTGACAACAACAAAAATACAGCAGCACAGTAAATCAAAGACACTGGGTGAAGTGCCAATCTTTACATTCTGCCATCTACATTTTTGCAGCCAAAAGAAGGAGTCACTCACATGCTTTTTGTGAAACTTGCAACAAGGCTTGAGCTTGTAAAAAACATCTCAAGGATTTCTCTGTTGAATAAAGACGGAAAAGATCAACTTTTAAAATTACAGCTGTTCTGGTGATGGTATTCAGTCAGTATATGTATATTGTAAAAGTCACAAAATTGGACCTTTCAGCCTCTGGATTGCACTTTTTTAATGTCAGCCATTTTAGTAGTTTTTTCTCATCAAGCCTTCCGGTTATCTGGCGTTGCTTTCCACTCTTGAAGAAAAAAAAGAACACCTTCAATGGCAAAGTAGCCTTTTGAGATTCGGACAAACAGTATAGACAGAGGCACACTTGACCTGTGATGAAGTGAAAGCAAAGCTCGTGTTCCACCCTGCTGCTATTTTCAAGTCTGTTTCAAAGAGTCATCTTGTTCAAACACTGCACAAGATGTGACTACATACTGTATATCATGAAAAGGACAGATTCCCGATGGTGCACACCTGAGGGCACGACTGTTGCGCTGTCACAGCTCCACGGAAGTCGTACTAGCACGGGCGCCGGGCTGCCCTCTGCTTTTCCGCTCCCAATCTGACCTTTAACCCCACTGCCAAAAGCCCAAATTTGGCCAGACGATCCCAAAACGAGAGTGTGACGTCTGAAAGGAGAGAAGCATTCAATGTAATAATGACGTCGATGTTTTCATTCCGCAGAATAATGGAATGTGCATGTTTAATTTCCCTCACAGGATCGATACAGTTTATCTATCGATTACTGTATGCATCTATGCCATGAGATTCTTAAGTCCTGTTTCCGATAAGTAGCACGGTTTTGTTCAGTTTGGTACAGTCGGGCGAGTGAGTCTTTCAAGAAGCTAACGGTTAGCTTCTTCGGTAAACGGTTAGCTGCTATCCTGTATCATTCACACTGCGAAAACTCTCAATCTTACCAAGAATGTGTGTCTCATTTCGAATCAGAACTGATTAAAGTAAGACTCATCACATTAAAAGTAACTTATATTCAAGCATTTTCATTTAATTCAAGCCAACTTTTGTTTGGTTACTTACTTTCTACTTCTACTCAAGTAAAAAGTAGCTTGACACAAGTGACAATGGTCTAAAAGCAATTTCCATTTTTTTCGGCAGTGAGTCTTCTTTTATTTTCGAGTCTTATTTTAAGTGTAATCAGATTAGTTTTGAGTCTTTTGACTTGAAATAAGACAAATATTCTCTGATAAGATTTTGAGTTTTTGCGGCGCACAGTTTGTCAGTCCAGTATTGATCCAGTTTACCCTCCAGGATCCCCATAGTTGCTGTGACTAATCGGCAAAGCGGTAGTGAACGGAGACTAGTCCGACATCATACTTGGTTTGAGGCTCTCCAAGCTAGGGAAGGAGCGGTGAGTGAAACAAGCAAATTTGTCAGCAAATGTATCTATAATGTACACCTGTATCACTGAAGTGAGCGATAGAAAGCGTGTGCATCTGAGCCACGTGTTCACCTGCCACATGCCACCTGTGAGGCAACTCCGTCCATCCCGTCCACCAGTTTGGGTGTCAGTTGATTCGCAGAAGAGCCATGACCCAGCTGACCGTGAGCTCCCTCTCCAAAAGTATAAACTTTGCCTTCCTGTGAATGGCAGCGTCGCATGAAAAAACAACAAATTGCACCTGGAACAGTGTTTTGTCCAAACTGGTCCAAAAAGTGAGATGAGGTTGCTACCTTTGTTAAGACAGCAGAGTGGGCCTCTCCACAAGTGATGAAGGAGACGCTCAGACGTCGAAGAGCAGGAACAACACAGATGTTGAATCGGCCTGTACGGGAAGAAATGAAAAAAACTTTGCCGCGCGGTCAGCAACAACCACGATATTACCCAGCCAAAACAGTGTTCTTTTAGGCTTCCATTTTCTACAGCTCTGTGAACGCGCACCACGGATAAACCATGTCTCGCCGCTTTGGTGAGCTGTCTGAAAGGCACAAGCGGATAAAATCTATTTCTATTGTTACGCCTCCGATGCATCAAATTGGTGTGAAAGCCGTTTCAACCTGTCAACACAATGTGAGCATTGGATAGAGACCAGCTTCCTAGCTGTATAGAAAACGCGGGACTGTTCTGACACTGTGAAATTAGATCAGGTTGTAATTTCTTGTGCATTCAGAATCAGCGGTTCACTTGTTGATTACATAACAAATCCATCCATCCATTTTCTGAGCCGCTTCTCCTCACTCGGGTCGCGGGCGTGCTGGAGCCTATCCCAGCTGTCATCGGGCAGGAGGCGGGGTACACCCTGACCGGGGACTGAACCCGGGTCCTCAGAACTGTGAGGCTGACGCTCTAACCAATCGGCCACCGTGCCGCTTACATAACAAATATTAGAGAAATTATTATTGTCATGCGAAGTTCAAAGATCTCCTTTATCAAGTTACGTGATGTGACGTGCTTACCTTTGTCATCAATCCTGTTCAGGCCAAGCTGACCATGTCGATTGGCCCCGCAACAGTACACCAGGCCCGACAAGGTGAGGAGCAGCGCATGAGCCGCTCCGGCCGAGATCTGGCTTACCGGTATGCCATTGAGTGCGGGCACCTGGAGGGGGGTGTACTGCAGAGAAATCTGCCTCCCCAAACCCAGTTGGCCATGACTGTTCAAACCCCACGAGAAGACGTCGCCCCCTAGAAAGTGCGACAAACGAATGCAGTATCTAGGATGTGAACTTCAGAATATCAAGTACACTGTTACCGTGCAATTTGTACATCAATGAAATGATAATGCTTCATAATGAAACAGTTTTTGGGGTTTGGAACCAAACAATGCTATACTGTACAAATCAATAGTGGAATATGCTACCCTAGCCACAAACCCTTTTCACCTCTTCAAACCTCAAATCAGCTATTCATATAAAACCAACCTAAGTAGATTGGTCACCTGTAGGGTCTAAAGATGATTAGGAATGAAGAATTACCAGCTTGATCATAATAGACCTGTTCCTTCACTTATTTAAACTGGAGGCAATGACTCAATGATAACGTAACCAATATACTTTTGTTCAGTGGACAGTTGACCCACACATCCTACTGCTAATAACGAAAAAATGACTCCTTTTCCAATTTTGTGCAAGGCTTGATGGGTTTTGACCCTCAAAGTGATCCTATTAAGGTGTGTACCGCAAACTAGTGGCACGATTTAGAGAACGTACAAGTCCGATTACGCAAGCGTCTCCAAACAACCTCAAAATAAATCCGTAGTAGACAGTGGACCACATTGAATGATGAGCTTTCTTTTAGGTTGAGATGTATGATATATTATTTCTAATGCATTTATCTATCACCTTTTCATTATTGTTACTTTTCTTTGCCAATTGGCTTGGGGAAATATCACATGATTGTACTGCCTCGTAGTGAGGCATGTAGTGTTCATTACAGCTCCAGTTTACTACACACCTTAATGAGCTCATTTTAACACACATTACGATGCAAAATGATTTTCGTTCTCTGAATGTATTCGGTGTCCTACCTTTAGTCAATGCCAGGGAGTAGTAGTTTCCACAAGCAACCTGAATCACTGGTATAGGCGTCGGTATTTGCACTGGACTGCAGTCAAAGTTTAACAAAGAGAAAGTCAGCATGAACAAAAATTTATAAACAAAAAAAAAATAAAAATACCGTTTGTACATCATATTATTTACAGTGTCAGTACTTTTAAGTACTTTTTGTTAAATAGTGACTAAGTAGAAGTAGTGTTTCAACACATAGCAAGGTGTGTCACCCACTCAAAAACAAATAAGCACCTCACCCTAAACGGGCAGCTCATTTTTCACCTCGAAAAAAACAAACCCAAAAAAACAGGGGGTAACGATATTTTCACAACTAGCAATCGCTACGTCAGTTCATGGGTGGACAGGTTTCTGCTATGCCAAGCTGAACTCACTTGCTATCCAAAACAGCAAAAAATGCACTCCTGTCAGCTGCCACTTGTATGTTGTAAAGGGCTTCACTGCATCATATTAAAGATGATGTGGAGAAGGAGTCTTTTTCTTGATTCAGTCGTCAATATTCGCTCCTCAGGGTTTTGTGCTTTCATTTAGGTTGATTTATTTGTTAGCGCCAACCAGTCTCCCTGTGCCCAGCCTTCCTTGTTGATTTAATAATTAATACGAGTAAGTGTGTTCATAACATACTTCTGATAGACACAAGGTCATTTCTGCAGTTGAGTAATGCAAATCTCCCAGCCACTATACTCGGAAACAGGATTCTGTGATTTGTTGCATTCATAGAAAAGTGAGTTACACAAGCAAAACTAAATGTCCCTTCTCTTATTTATCAGTTAGCATAATTTGTATAAGGAATAGCAAGCGGGTGCTCTTACCTTGCTCTCTGAGTATCATAAACAAGATTGGGCAATAACCCGAGTTGTCCATCCTCTGGCGCCCCCCAGGAGTAGACTCTTCCCGATGCACACAGGGCCAGAGAGTGGTCCTGACCGCAGGCCACGCTCACCACCTCAGCCAAGCCCTCCACACGGCCTGAGAGCAAGGACACAACATAATCACCTCAATTCTTTGAACGAGTACTTCTGAAGATTTCAAAACGTCTTTTAGCTTGACAGGACAAAGTTGCCTTGTGGTCAAATTAACTTGTTCGTGATCGTGATTGATTGGAGCTGATAGCTTCTCTTTGCCAGCATAAAAACAACCAGCACGCAACAATTGGCCATATTTGGACATAGGTGGTTTTGGCCAGTCAAGTAATAAACTACCGCACCCACAATCTAAGGACAGCTGTTGAAAGGTATATCAAAAACATTTACAAAGATCATAAATCAGAAGAAAAACAAAGATAACAATACTCTCTTGACTATGTGAGTGATGTCAAACTCATTTTTATCGCCCTTCGTTCGATTGATGTAATAAAGTATGTAGTTTGAATATCAATAGAATTTGAAATCAGAAGTCATTGAAAATAGTGACAATCAAATACTTAAGTATACAACTGTTTTTCAAGTTATGTTAAAAGGAGATTTGATTCGGTGTGTGTGTGTGTGGTGGGGTGCTTGTTAAAAAAAAAAGTGAAAAAAAGAGCAAATTTGGAAATTGTGTTCTGCCAAATTGAAATGACCACAAATATTTTGCAAGAAACAGACTAATCACTTGCATTGTCCACATAAAATGATGTGTTTGGATTTACGTTTGCCAAATATGAGAGCCCTCTCTGTGTTGAAAATAGCTACATTATATTTATAATGTAAAATTATCATTTAACTCGTCTCATGTGTTAACCAGTGTGTTAATGTTGTACTGTATTATTAACTGGTTTCATTATAATGTAAAACCGCTCCTCAAACACAAAATGACTTTTTGAAACCAAATCGTTCATCTGAACAGAGCATTATCGTTGTAAAGACTTAATTCATGATACAGCTATATATATATATATATATATTTTTTTTAATGTACACTTTATAAGTCTAAAAGTATGTAAATATGAACGACTCATACACGTTGAGTGTGTAGTATTGAAGAACGTCAAGTGAGATTGTTTTTTTTTTATTATTCTGGGTAAAAGAAACTGAAACGATGTGAAACTGATCACAGTGAAAGAACGCCAGTGCCATCTCTTTTTTTTTTTTTTAAATTCTGGGTAAAAGAAACTGAAACTTAACTTGTGGGAATAGAGAGTCTATGAAATACCACATAGTTTTATATGGAAACATAACTGTAAACGTCATAACATTTTGCAAACAGATTTTGACTACCTGAGGGTTTTTTTTCGCTTTGAAAAACCTTTCGTCCAAGCTGTCTCCTTGAGTCGCTTCCATATGAGGAAACAAGTCCGTCCTCCAGAAGGAATAAAACGTGCTGCTCCCCGCAGCAAATGTTGCTCACGACACCAGGGACGCTCCACGACACTGGGCTGGAGGATGCCTGCGGGCCAAAGTGTCCACAGGCGCTGTCCCCCCAGAACAAGATGCGCGACATGTCTCAACGTCCACCGGGATGGAGTGATGAGTTCACAGCCAGCACCGTGGGCATTTTCAACGCACACGTGATGCCTTCAAGTGCTGTCGGAGACATAAGAGTCTCCACCTGAAAATGCTAATATACACTTCATTCATTCTTCGACTCGTGTAAAATACATTGTTTATTACAACACCAATTCCAATGAAGTTAGGACATTGTGTTAAACATAAATAAAAACAGAATACAATGAAATTCTTGAAATTCTACAATGCAAAGCAACAGCCATTTATCAACAACACCCAGAAACGCCGCCGGCTTCTCTGGGCCCGAGCTCATCTAAGATGGACTGATGCAAAGTGGAAAAGTGTTCTGTGGTCCGACGAGTCCACATTTCAAATTGTTTTTGAAATTGTGGACGTCGTGTCCTCCGGGCCAAAGAGGAAAAGAACCATCCGGACTGTTACGGGCGCAAAGTTCAAGAGCCCGCATCTGCGATGGTATAGGGCTGTGTTAGTGGCAATGGCATGGGTAACTTACACATTTATGAAGGCACCATTAATGCTGAAAGGTACATACAGGTTTTGGAGAAACATACGCTGCCATCCAAGCAACGTCTTTTTCATGGACGCCCCTGCTTATTTCAGCAAGACAATGCCAAACCACATTCTGCACGTGTTACAACAGCGTGGCTTCCTGTCTCCCATTGAAAATGTGTGGCGCATTATGAAGCGTAAAACACGACAACGGAGACCCCGGACTGTTGTACAGCTGAAGCTGTACATCAAGCAAAAATGGGAAAGAATTCCACCGACAAAGCTTCAACAATTAGTGTCCTCAGTTCCCAAACGTTTATTGAATGTTGTTAAAAGAAAATAAAGTTAAAAGAAAATAAAGTTTATCAGTTTGAACATTAAATATCTTGTCTTTGAAGTGTATTCAATTAAATATAGGTTGAACATGATTTGCAAATCATTGTATTCTGTATTTATTTATGTTTAACACAATGTCCCAACTTCATTGGAATTGGGGTTCTACTTACTCTGTGCAACAGACTCTGTTTTTAAATGACAACAAAATGAAAAAAAAAAAAAAAGAGGACGACAGCAACATCATCAACAAAGTTTCTGACAGCTCAATTTTTGGACTGACTTGCATAAAGGAGCTCTATGTCTTCGTTTTATTTCAATACTCATCGGGCTCCTTTCAGCTCTTAACAGTCGAACTTTGATTTTGATCTTGAACCTATGTCAGAGCATTGCCACAGCATTAGGAGCTCATTTACATCCATCAATTTTCTATGTCGCTTTGCACTGTTGGAGCCTAATAAATTAACGCGGCACGTTTTTCTTTTTCTTTGGCTTTTTGCAACTTCTGAAACAAGGTCCATTCTCAACAAGTGGTGTCAAGACCGAAACGAGAGAAGAGAACATACTTTATTTCCCCCCACTGCTGTAACATAAACACAATTATGTTCCTCTCTATTGTTTCCACTTTTTTCCCTCTCTTTTAGCTATTTAAGTGATAATAAAAGCCCACCCTTGAACAATGATTTCCAGGGTCCCATTATTTTGCATTGGCTACACATAGTTCACATTGATTTATGTTACGTATTAATGACAAGATTTTAGTCGGGTGTTTTGTGTGGCTTAGCAATAACATCCAATCATTGTTCATTCTACTGCCTCGTTCTTTTCAGTGCATTCTCCTGATTCAGAAACTGCTGCCCGCCACGTGTGATATCACAAACATACACAAATGTGCGCCATGCATTTTCCCCCTTTTTCTTAACAATCCAACCTTGTCTGCACTTGTATGAGTGCCGTTCGAGTTCATCAATGTACAGTTGTGCCTTGAGTTTAATTTATTCAGTGATCACAATTTTATCTCAAAAGACTTGCATCCCAAATTAATATTCAATATTTTCCCCCATTGAAGTGAATGGAAATGCAATTAATCTGTTCCAGCCCCCTCAAAAAAACCACACAAAAAAATAAAAAACACCCGAATTTTTTTAAAAGTAAAACTTTAAGTACAATTCCACTCAACATTATTGTACTTTATAGAAACACACAATTACGGCTTTCGGTCGTTTAAATTCTAAAAACGCTTAGGAAAGGTGCATCAAAGCAACCTTTAAGCCACCTCGAGCAAAGGTTACTCCTGAACACTCTTTTCAAAAGCAAAGGAGATATACCGTATAATACACAATCCTTTATGGTAGCAATATTTTAAGCAACAGACCACCGAAGTTCACAGACTACGCAAAGACACTCAAGAGTTCCATGCGAGAGACTTTAAAATTAATAATACAAAAATATATATTTTAATAAGAACAGAAAAGCATATATAAATAAACATGCGTCAAGAAGAGTCTTATAGAACAGCAATGTGAACATAAAAAAATAATTGCCTTAAAGAAAGTAAGACTAACCTTACAATCCATACAGAAAAAAACAGCTGTAAACACAAAATATCATAAAATACAGAAACGTGCGAGAGATAAATCTTTGAGCGAAAGAGAGAAAGGACAGAAAAAAAGAAAATAAAGCAAGCTAGAAACTTTACATCATCAATACTCGCCGTCACGTGATGACAACGGTTAGGAAAAGTGGAGTTGAGTTCATTTGAAACAGAGCGATCCTTTCCTACAATAACTTTTCATCTCTCCTTGAACCGATGATGTATTCCAACAAAGGTTAAGGAAATGTGGCATAAAGTTGAGGAGATTGGACTTGCCAAAGAGTACCTCCTGTATTGTCCTTCCTTGTTGTGCTTTTGGCAGTTGGAAAACCAGCTTTGCTGCCACCAACTGATATTGTCCTTCCATTGGAAGGAAGCAAATGTGAATCGATGGTTGCTGGATATCGTGCAGTGCGCTGCCGCCAAGCCCATCTGGTTCTGAAGCTCGCTCGTATCCTGAAAAACCCAAGGCACACCTGTTCTATGTAACACAGAGTCGCTAAGGCCATGTAATGTTGGGTGTTTTTAGGGGAAACCACCTCAGTGGTCCTGCATTCCAACAGCAGCCCCTTAACTGACCCCCCAAGTTTTTGACGTATCTGCCTGCATCCTCCCCACCTATCAAGGGCCCTGAAATAGAATACACACCGACCGACCCATCTCGAAAACCCACAAACACACATTGCTGTCCATGTACAAGAAGCGTCAATGGATCCTTACACAGAAACACCCGGCCAACTTTCTCTCCATCAGAGAGTTGCACCACGGTGAGGGTGGGATGTGCATGCTGGGAACAGGTACATCTCTGGCGCTTGTTCGCTGTGATATGTAAGCCATGTAACGTCCCGTTTCATCCAAGCAGGCTTTCATTACAGAACCCCCAGCTTTAAATGAACACAGTCTGACCCGAAATACATCCAAGAGGGTGATCGCTTCATTATCAATAGACAACAATGCAAAGCTTCCATTTGACGTCATCTGAAAGTTCTGCGGTTGAAAATATAATGTCCCCGGCAGCTGAAAGTGCCTGCACACCGTCTCATTGGACATCTTCCAGGTGTAGATCCCTCCCGAGGCAACCATCACGACCACAAAATCGGCGTGCTGTGAAAGCGTGTGGAAAGCAACAACATCTTCGGAGCTTTCCGCCCTGGGGAAGCTTTTGCTGATCGTGCCCGACCACAAGCTGGCAGCCAGCAGGTCTCCGCCACGGAGGCCAATGAGAAAGGTGCTCTCAGGCGACACCTGTGCATCACAAAGGTACAGGTGAATACCGCATACAACACCCCCGTGTGCCATTTTCCATACCCGAGACAGCCCTTGCTCACAAATGCTCACACCAAACCTACAATTGGGCGTAATAAGAACATCCGTAGCTCTGCTCCCACCTATACGTAAAATATTCTGCCCCGTTTCTGTTTGCCAAATGTAAATATCTTCAACGGAGAGTGTCACAAGGGTCAGGTCATCCTTACTAAGACGTATCTTCTTCACAGGATTATCATGCAGAAAGTTGGCATGTGGAAGACCTGTTTGGAAGCTCCAACTCCACACCGTGTCCGTCCCATCTGCTGTGTAGAACCACCGTCCTGTTTTATCCACCGTCACATCTTTCACCCCGCATTCCATTTTTGGAGCTTCGCCAGCAACATAAACCATCTCGGCATCCCACGCAAGAAGGCAGCCATTGTCCGTGACACACACAATATGTGAGGGGGTTTTGAGGAGTGTATGAGGCAGGTTGTTGGTATCTAAAGAGAGAACACACTGTGCTGTGCTACGCCTCCAAACCAACACCAGAGGACAGTCCTCTAGTAAAGCCAGTAAATGGTGTCCATCTTGGGAAAACACCACTTGAGCGAAGGCTTGACCCTGCGGAGCCCAGAAGTGGTCAGACTTCTCCCACTCACACGTATCCCACACTGTGACCTGCTTACAGTGACATACCAAAAAACTGCTGAATTCATACAAGTAATCAGTATTGAGCATGTCGTTAAACTCGCTTCCTGCAGAGGCTTCTTTAACAAATCTTGGCGTTTGTGTTTTGGCAGGAACTTTCCATAGTTTCAGAGCTCCCGACCATGCCATCTCCTCTTTATCCTTACAGAGGATTATCGACACAATTGCACAGCGGTTTGAGTTTGAACAGGAGCAAAGGAGGCTGCAGCTGTCTCTGTCAAATATAGAAACGGTGCCTTCTTCCTGGCCACAATAAATGTGGGAGCCTAAAGAACTGAACGCCACACAGGTTACGTAGCTCCGACACTTCAAATTTGTCACACTTGTGTTGGAGGCATCGAACAGTCCCACAATGCTGTCCTGCTTCCACCATACACATAACTGTCGATCAAATGCCACAAAGCCCTCAAACATGTTCGGTCTGTGTGAGGCTTTGACCTCCACAAAGATTTCTGGAGCTGTAACATCGCACAAGAACAGTTTGTTGCATAAGGTGGCAAATAACATGAATCAGTGGCTGCTTTTCACTCCTGCAAACTTGATTTCTCCCTGCTCACAGTTCGGCAAAAGTCGCACCACACCAAAGTCCGAGCCGTTCCACAGCCACGCTGAGCCATCACGCATAACCTCTGTGATCGTCCCACACGGTGTCCCTGCACCGGTCACAGTGAGCTGAGTTGGTCCGCCGTCACGCTGGAGATGCCGAAGCAGGGGGACAGTGTCGGGAGACGGAGGAAGCAATACTGCCAGTCCGCAGCCTCTTATCCCCCTCTCCCATCTGATTTCGTCGACATAAAATCTGAGCGCAGGGAAGATCTCCAAATATGGGAGGAGGCTTGCCTCCATTAATGTGGGCAGCTCTATAGGGGAGCTCTGCAGGAAACACGACGAGGACGCCAATATGCTCGCCAGGAGTGAGCATTCCCTTAGATTGTCCCAAGATCCCTGCTCTTGCCTCAACATGGCCACAAGATCCCTTAGGAGGCCAGCCTTCACCAAAACATGATGGAACCTCCATGACGTCAACACCTTCCATCTTAACTCTAAACTGTTGCTTTCTTGTAAGTGATACATCAGCTCCACAGCTTTTCTCGCATTCACAGCATCTATGAGGGACGGCCGTTCTTCCACGTATGCACTCGTTTGCGCGCTGCCTTCGTCTTGGCATGACGTTTCATGGCATGCATTCCATCTACTAATGAAATAATCGGCCATCTCTGAATGAATTTTTCTCCTGGCCTCACATGTGTCTAAATAGGTCTTTGCCACGACAAGTCGAAAATGTCGGCTTACCCAGGTCAAAACTTGACACCCTGTGACAGTCCTCCTGATGAGAAAGCCCTTCAGTTCGAGAAGCAGTCGCTCTACATCCACTTGCGTGATCTGATTGGCGTGGGCTCTGGACAGGAGATCTGCAAGTTCTGCCTCTGTGAGTCCTACACTGGAGATGGCGAGGTAAGAGAGGGCATGAGCCACCACAGGGGAAGAATATTTGTGCTCCAAGTGATCCAGCAGGGCAGCAACGGATGAGTGGACCCCGTCAGGGAGATGTGACTCTGATACTTCTGAATCTAACAGGAGACAAAAATCAACAGTTTTGACTAGATGTGAGGAAAACACATCACAAGTCTGTGTTAGTGTAGTGTACCTGAGCACCAGAAAGTAAGCGGACGTAGAGGGTGATACAACAGGAAGTCAGCGCTTGGTTCAGCAGTGCCAGTTGTCCCGAAGTCACTCTTCTCCCGGAGTTGCTCAGCAGTGACATGAGCACCTTCAGACATTGCTTCCTGTCTGCAGAACCCAGCAGTACATGCACATAACCCAACTGCTTCTTACCTCCCTCTGAAACAAAGCCAGGTGCACTGCACTCTGGGTAATGTAGTTTGATGACCTGCATGAGATGCGTTTGTTTGGAGGAGATACCGAGAATGATTTTGACTCCGGGAGGAAGAGGGGAGGGCAGGCTTTCGATAATTTGCACGGCGAAATTACGCCCCATTTGATCCACCCCATCCAGGATCAGAACTAAAGGCTTTTTGGAAGACGGCAGCAAGGAGAGGAGGAAGCAAAGATATTCTTTCACTTCATACAGGCTGATGTCAGGTTTTTTGATGGCCCTAAACACAGTCCTCGGGTTAAGGCGAGTTATGCTAGATTCAGCGTCTCTCAGCTCAGTGACACCTCGGCGATGGCCAGCGTTGAGGTCTTGTGAAGACGAAGAGCGGTCGTAACTCCTGAGGATTTGATAACACAAGCTGGACAGCAGGCGCTCTGCGGAAGGGAGGTCCAGCAAGTCGGTAAAAAAGGTGATCACAGCAGGATCGGTGTCACGCAGCCAGGACCTCATCTACGGATAGAGAATTTAAAAAGTTTTACTGCTGATGGTGTCAACACACATTCAACTCGTTTCAACATGAACTCCAATACAGTATGAGGTTCAAATGATACAGTACACAGTCACACTAAAGTGGTTGCTATTGATTATTCTATGGGTATCTTATACCATTATATACATGCATAATGGCTGTAGAAGCTCATAATGTAATAACAGACCATAAAATAATAAATTTGCCCTTTTTAAAATGTAATAGGCCCATAACATCATTTAATATTACTGCTGGCAACAGCAACCTGCCATTAAAGTATATTTCGGGTATATATATATATTAGGATGTGAATCCTACATTACCCAAGTAATCCTTCCCTCCATTTGTTGCCATCAGAAAGACACTCGCGTAAGGGCACATGCCCTTCAAATTAGTACTGTAACAACACTGTTCACAGATATTAATTTGAATTTGTAGTGCTACTAGGACTAGAGCGTATTCATTTACCTGGTGAGCACAGTGAGCCAGCAGCACTGTTTTCCCTGCACAAGGACCTCCCGTCAGCACGAGTGGACGCCGCTGGTCGCTCTGCTGAACGTAGGCTCGGATCTACGGAGAGTGAACTTCTGTTAAGCCGATGTCCTTTTCAGCTTCAATAGAATGTCCAGGTTGTGACATTAACACCAGATCCAATCTATAGAGCTCGCTATTCAAAATGATGTCTGACCTCTTCCATTTCTGGCCTCGTGATGACGTAAAACCCTGACAGTATGGCGCACAGCTCCTCCTGTTGGACTTGCTCCCGTGCCAAAGCATCACTGAGGTAACCGCTTCCAATTTGTCCAGACTCTGCAATGTTGTCAGTCAACCTCACCAGGTCAGAATACACCTGATGGCAGAGCAAGTCTGCATACGCCCGCCTCCGCGCTGTGGTGTAACCACGGCGACGGTCACAATTTGTAGCGGTGGTGTAGGCTTCAAGCTGGCAGGAGTCGATGAGGCCTCTCAGGAAGTTGTCAATCAGATCTGAGAGTAAATCTGCCTCACTGGATGATGATCTTACTCGGGCGGAGTTTGGAACAGTGCCCTGGAAGTAAAGTGAGGATGTGACAGCGCGTATCAAAAGCACAAACATAAGGGCACTGAAAGATGTTTTTAGCAAGAAATCTACACACAATAAAAACAACAGACAAAGCATTGACCACATTAGCTCAGTAGTGAGCCATCAGGGTCAGCAAGGCCTTCTCTGCTGGCCTAAAGACTATTTAAAAAAAACAACACTGACCTACGTTTACATCCTAAATTCTAATATTTGTTTTATGAAATTGTATTGATTTATTCCCAATAGTCTATTCTCTTCATTCCGTACAGTTTCCATTGGCTGCACTGCTTCAAGTACGTGTGTGAGGAGGATACATTATTATTATTTTTTTTGTCCAATCAGGTTTCAGCCTCTATGTGCTGCCATGTCAATCAAATCTGCCCCGGCCGGAACTTCAGAATCAGTAGTGCTGGTCGATGTAATTTAAACTATATTAGCAATGGGACTGTGTCTTTAACCGACCAGATTTCAAATTCGTCCTCACTGGGCCAACGGGGGCGAGCTAGCTTGCCCTCGATGTCAACAATTTTGTCCTCTCTTTCGTTGGTCAGAGCTTAACTTTGACTAGCAAACATGTCTGTAGCATTATGCACACATTTAATACATTAAATCATGAGCAATCTCTGGTGTTTTTGTTTTGATCTTGTTTTTAGATATTGATTTTAAACAGTTCCAGATGATGTACGTTGCACAGTTGTGTGATGTTGTATTGTGGTTTTGTATAGTATTGATGGTTCCTAAATGCGATAGTGATGAATTAAGTCGAATAAATCTCCACTGATGAACAACCCCAATTGTAAACAGAATACAATGATTTGCAAATCATGTTCAACGTATATTTAATTGAATACACTACAAAGACAAGATATTTAATGTTAAAACTGATAAACTTTATTGTTTTAAGCAAATAATCATTAACTTAGAATTTTATTGCTTCAACACGTCCCAAAAAAGCTGGGACAGGGTCATGTTTAACACCTTGTTACATTACCTTTTCTTTTAACAACATGCAATACACATTTGGGAACTGAGGACACTAATTGTTGAAGCTTTGTAGGTGGAATTCTTTCCCATTCTAGCTTGATGTACAGCTTCAGCTGTTCAACAGTCCGGGTTCGTTGTCGTATTTTATGCTTCATAATGCGCCACACATTTTCAATGGGAGACAGGTCTGGACTGCAGGCAGGCCAGTCTAGTACCCGCACTCTTTTACTACGAAGCCACGCTGTTGTAACACATGCAGAATGTGGTTTGGCATTGTCTTGCTGAAATAAGCAGGGGCGTCCATGAAAAAGATGTTGCTTGGATGGCAGCATATGTTTCTCCAAAACCTGTATGTACCTTTCAGCATTAATGGTGCCTTCACAGATGTGTAAGTTACCCATACCATCACAGATGCTGGCTTTTGAACTTTGCGTCAATAACAGTCTGGATGGTTATTTTCCTCTTTGGCCCGGAGGACACGACGTCCACAATTTCCCAAAACAATTTGAAATGTGGACTTGTCGGACCACAGAACACATTTCCACTTTGCATCAGTCCATCTTAGATGAACTCGGGCCCAGAGAAGCCGGCGGCGTTTTGTGTGGCTTTTGCTTTGCATAGTAGAGTTTCAAGTTGCACTTACGGATGTAGCGCCGAAGTGTATTTACTGACATTGGTTTTCTGAAGTGTTCCTGAGCCCATGTGGTGATATCCTTTACACCAGGGGTGCCCAAACTTTTTTGCCCCAACCTCCGGCGATCTACCTTCATTTTTGCGGGGGGGGGCCGCGACCATGTCTCCGGTTAGAGAGTGAAGAGCGCTACCAGTGAGCTAAAATTCTGGGCCGCCGACACAGCTTAGCACCAATGTATGTTGATGTGATGTTGCATCACCGCATGAGCCAGTCTTGCACAACACAACATAATTAACAATGTAAAAAACAATTTCATTACCCGAGTTTACTCCGATGACTTGCACTGAAGTGAATCAGCCAGGGATGTGTAGTCAGTGTCGTATTTTCCATGCACACTCCTAAAACGCTGCTCCACATTTCCGTTCTTTGGTAATGCGATGGCAGACAGGCACATGAGGCATACGCATTTCGAAAATGTCATCGTGAAAAAATACTCCTCGTCCAATTCTGTATGAACGTGGTAAGTTTTTGTCTTCTTACTTGGTCCAGCTCCCCCACTAATTTTTATACCCTTTCTTAAGTTTAAGAGAAAACACTGAGAGATAAAAATTGGAGGTAACTCACTGACTAGCTTGTTAGTTTTGACACACTTGGCGCCGTTGTTTGCGCATCTGCGGTTACCTTTTAGCAGCGTTGTTTGCGCATGTGCGTGACCTAAGTGTCAGAAAAATTCAGATATCATCGATTATATATGTATATCAATCAAGCAACGGGATAAATGATAGGCTGATGTCTTTTTTTTTTTTTTTTTTTTTTAATGTCACGCGATGTCATGCGATCTACCAATACTACCTTCGCGGTCGAAGCACCCCTGCTTTACACGTTGATGTCGATTTTAGATGCAGTGCCTCCTGAGGGATCAAAGGTCACGGGCATTCAATGTTGGTTTTCGGCCTTGCCGCTTACATGCAGTGATTTCTCCAGATTCTCTGAACCTTTTGATAATATTATGGACCGTAGATGATGAAATCCCTAAATTCCTTGCAATTATACATTGAAGAACATTGTCCTTAAACCGTTCGACTATTTTCTCATGCATTTATTCACAAAGAGGTGAACCTCGCCCCATCTTTGCTTGTGAATGACTGAGCAATTCAGGGAAGCTCCTTTTATATCCAATCATGGCACCCGCCTGTTCCCAATTAGACTGTTCACCTGTGGGATGGGCGGCATGGTGGATTGATTGGTTAGACCGTCTGCCTCACAGTTCTGAGGACCGGGGTTCAATCCGCGGCTCCGCCTGTGTGGAGTTTGCATGTTCTCCCCGTGCCTGCGTGGGTTTTCTCCGGGCACTCCGGTTTCCTCCCACATCCCAAAATCTTGCATGGTAGGTTAATTTAAGACTCTAAATTGCCCGTAGGTGTGAATGTGAGTGCGGATGGTTGTTTGTTTGTATGTGCCCTGCGATTGGCTGGCAACCAGTTCAGGGTGTACCCCGCCTCCTACCCGATGATAGATGGGATAGGCTCCAGCATTCCCGCGACCCTTGTGAGGATGGGCGGCTCAGAAAATGGATAGATGGATGGACCTGTGGGATGTTCAGGTATAACATCAGGTATTTGATGAGCATTCCTCAACTTTCTGAGTCTTTTTTTCCACCTGACCCAGATTTTTTGGAACATGTTGCAGCAATAAAATTCGAAGTTAATGATTATTTGCTAAAAACAATCAAGTTCATCAGTTCGAACATTAAATATCTTGTCTTTGTAGTGTATTCAATTAAATATAGGTTGAACATGATTTGCAAATCATTTTATTCTGTTTTTATTGATGTTTAACACAAGGTCCCAACTTCATTGGAATTGGGGTTGCAATCTACAGTGATGCAGAACTACACTGCATCATACTGAGACCTGTTTCTAATATTGTCGTTCCCGATTAAACTACATGAGAAGGGCACAATATTAAAAACACCTCTGAGAATGCTATAGTACACGATAAAACACCACCACATAATACACATAGTATATTATTAATTTAATGCATGCATATCGCAGATCTGTTTGTCTTTCCAAAGTGAGCATGATTAACTGCGTGAAGGTTAAAAACAAACAAACAAAAAAAAGGTTAGTCTTTTTTTTAACTTCTTTTTCCTTATTAGGATGTGAAGGTGTACCAAATGTTGTGGTTGTGGAATGTGCAGTGAAGCCCAAACTCATGCATTTCCTGGCCCAAATTGGTATCAAGAATGGGTATAAATCATTTTGGACATGGAATACCAATTACTTTTTAATATGATATCACTTTATGTACAGCCTTCCCAGTCTCTGTGTTTAACTGTTGGGGAGCAGAGCAGTAACGAGGAGTCACCTCTTCCTCCGTGTGAACGTTTAATTGAAAGGAGTCCATCCCTCTCACCTTTTGTTCCACCTTCAGATTGGTGACCTTGTGGACGTAAGCAAGGCAGCGTCGACCCATTGGCAGCGTCTGACGATGTCATCACGAGGACAGTTGTTCAGGCCAAACCGTAGATCGCCATCAAGGACTAGCCAGAAATAGCATTGAAAAACATATGATTAACACTGAAATGCAAGCTTGATGTGCAGATTAGACCAGGCATACACACGGCTAGTTCACCTGATCTGTTGAACGTGAGGCCTTTCGCTTCGGTCAGAAGGTTCTTGTGCACACACAGACTCACAGCAGCCTCAAACATCTTCACCAAATCCTCCATGTGATTCTCCTGCTGTGAACCAATAAAGTCAATTAACATTGTATTGTGAGGCAAAATTATAATAATGCCGATTAGGCCATTCTTTTTTGGGGCAACCTGAGGCAGGCACGAGGCTCTCAAGCAGAACGTCGGCGGAACGGTGTTCTCATCTCTGTGGTAAACTCTCTCCAGCTCTCTGGTGCTGAGGCCTGCTTGTTGGATCTGCTGCAGCAGCAAGTGGAAGTGGGACACCTCCACCTGGGCAGGAAGACTGGCCCTGCCGTATTCAGGTCCTATCAAAGCCTTGCAGCAGCAGCAGCACCGTGTGGACACAGAGGGAAAAACATTCGGTTTTAACAAGGTCAGAAATACTGTAATTTAAAAAGGTAGAATAGACTAGAAGAGTTTTGAATGGATTAGAAAGCCTTTGTAGTCATTGTATGGCGCAGACACAACGAAATTAGGACGGGCGGGCGGACGGACGGACAGACAGATAGCTAGACAGACAGACAGACAGACAGACAGACAGATAGACAGATAGACAGATAGACAGATAGATAGACAGATAGACAGATAGATAGATAGATAGATAGATAGATAGATAGATAGATAGATAGATAGATAGATAGATAGATAGATAGATAGATGAAAAGTATGGCATGAACACTGCTGATTTATTTACCAGTAAAAAGGGCCCAGCAGAGCTCTCTCTGCAATTTTTTATCAGCTCGTTTCTGGTGTTTTCATCCAGCCAGCGGCTGGGATTAATGGACTCATGTGGGTCGATCACCTGTACATAGACACACACCCTTGCTGCTAAATCAACAGTGAGTTTGCACATGTGGTCACATTGTGGCTCCCAACAGTCTAATTACATCTACTGCTGAATCAGAGATTGACAATGCTGGTGGCACACAGACACACACATGCACACAGCTGTTTTATCGTGCAGGTATAAATGTGGCCCAGATGAATGAAATGACTTAGAATTATTTCATTTAAAAAAAAAAAGAGCATAGACGTATTAATAGTTTCAATGAGAGAGACATCAAACACATAATACATGAGATTGAATACAACTGAAAATGATGCCTCCACAAAGATAATAATGCCCAGTTTTGATCGACACTGTTAGACTGGTTCGGACTGAATGTTTTATCATTGAGTAAGAAGTGTGTATTCACCCTGAAGTCCACTCCCAGCTTGTGTCTGCAATGCTCTCTTAGTTTGGGGAACACAACCTCTCTCAGAGCTCTCCGCTCCACCACGCTGTCTGTAACATGGCATCATTACACATAAAAGTCACAAATGAATACAGCCAATGAAAACCAGAGACTTTCTGAACATACCTGTAGGGTTAGAGCACAGATAAAGATTCACACATGTCGATCTGAGGCGGCAATTGGAAGCAGCTTGGTCCATATGTTGTTTTAAATTCAATGTCAACTAAGTAGGAACGATATTGTCTAATTGTTTCAGTTGTCTCACTGGGCTGGTGTTTCTCTTTTCCCTCCATCGGCACTCTGATTCAGGAAATTCCACCCTTGGTTATATAGAGAGACTCCGATCACACCCACTTCTTGCGCCTGGTACACAACAGGCACACGTTTGATAATTATACACAATTGTAGTGGACATTTCTACAACAGGTGCACACACACAGACACACACAAGAAGGCAAACATGGGTGGACAACAGTAGAGTGCAACGATGCGTTTTTTTCCCCCAATATTCTTTTATTAATTAACATTTGTACACAATAAATACAAACTTTGCTTTTTGTACAGCCAGTAATCCTATGCACAAAGACATCTGCACCTGTTCTCATTATTTGTCACCATGGCAACAGTCCGACTAGAGAGAAGGCCAGCGGTTCTACAACTTAGCTAATAATTAAAAGGAAGTGTGCAGCTGATCCAAACTTGCAGATTTAAAAAAATAATAATAATTGAAATCTACAAAAATCAAATAATTAAACACTGCGGCAAAACAAAAGGGGGATTTAAAAAAAAGTGTAGGTTTTGTAGTGGAAACTGCAAATAAAATCATTTCACAATAAACTAATTGAGACTTTATGAAAAGAGCTTCTGAGGGACGCTGCTGTAAACAATAAACTTCAAAACAAGTTTGAACATTATACAGGATAATAAATTCAGATCTGAGAGAGATCAAGCAGAGGCTCCCATTCTTGTTTCCTTGACCACACCATTTTTGTGATACAGATATCTTCTAACAGCAGGGGAGGCTAGGTTTTGGATCCAATGCTGTATAATTCCAATGTGTATAAAACCATTACTAATCATGATAGATGCTGCATAACATGTTATGTTCGAAAGAAAGGTATTTAGCTACCCTATTTGTGATAGTAGCACATTTTACCAACATTTGTCCCCTCCCACTTCTTAACTGTATCAATACTATAGTTTTGTTCATTATAAAGACACAAACACTGACATTTCGATTAAATACTCACTGTTTGTCATATTTCTCCTAATGTCTCAGCACTGAAAAATTATGAATTTGTCGACAGTGTTCTTGCTAGCGCGGCACGGTGACCGACTGGTTAGAGCGTCTGCCTCACAGTTCTGAGGACCCGGGTTCAATCCCCGGCCCCGCCTGTGTGGAGTTTGCATGTTCTCCCCGTGCCTGCGTGGGTTTTCTCCGGGCACTCCGGTTTCCTCCCACATCCCAAAAATATCCATTCATTGGAGACTCTAAATTGCCCGTAGGTGTGAATGTGAGTGCGGATGGTTGTTTGTTTCTATGTGCCCTGCGATTGGCTGGCAACCAGTTCAGGGTGTACCCCGCCTCCTGCCCGATGACAGCTGGGATAGGCTCCAGCACGCCCGCGACCCTAGTGAGGAGAAGCGGCTCAGAAAATGGATGGATGGATGGATGTTCTTGCTAGCAATTTGAGATGTTTGTCAACAACACTCAAAAATAAAAAGAAACAGATAATCATCACACTGTGGTCATTTTGGTCATCATTTTTCTTTTGAAAAAAACAAAAGTAAATTAGTTCCACGCAGGCATCAGGACTTTTTTGAAAGACTAAATTTACAACAAAAAATAATCTGTTAATTGTTATCATCAATTAATTAGTTGTTTAAGTGATTGTTAAGCCTGTCTATAATTTCAACACAAATTAATATTAAGTGTTAGTTAAACACCCAAATATGAAATTAAATTCTCCAAATACAATTGTGTGGAACTGTTATACAAAAAAATATCAATTTAAGCCGATACTTGAATCCTTTGATTGTACAGAAGTAGTGAGACATTCGAACAGTGATTTCCTCTCTGTTAGAAACAATCACAATGGTGTAAAAAACAAACAAACACACACACACACAAATGAAAACACCCTCACTGGAAACATCCTAGCAGTGCACATCCTCTCATTTTTATAAGTTAAGCAAAACACCAATTTACAATGTCCCCAATACCTCAGTCTCTTTAGAATACATTGAAATGAAAATAGCAGTCACACTGAAACAAAGGAGCCACTATAGATTCAGAGTGAAGAGAGTATCTGACACCAGTATCAGCTCTTCAGAGGAGATGCTGCTACTTTGCAGTGGATGTAGAAATAAATAAAAAGTGCTACGCTGCCATTTGGCAAGGAGTTTAAAGGCTTGAAGGGTATTTAATTAAGGGGTCTGGAGTGAGGAAAACAAAACAATTGAACTTGGCGCCCTTTGAATGTCATTTGCATTTGTCCATTCAGTGTTTCTCTTCTATTTTAGCCAGCACTGATCAAAGACAGCAAGAAATTATACCAAGAATGATGAATATGGTGCTTGATGCAAACACACAGATTGTCAGGTAAAGAACCAATGCAGTGTGAAAGGAGCCATGGGGCCAAATGTGATAGAATGAATCATCCTGATGAATCCGCTGATCCATAATCAAGCAGTCCCCACAACCCCCCAAAAACACAGTAAATCTCTATGCCAGAAACACTGTCTGTCCGTATAATTCCCATGACAAAAAATTCAACACCAATTATTTCTGTGCTTTTAACCTCAATTAACTTTCAACCAATTGGGGACGCTAAGAGAAGATAAAGCGTGTGTATGTTTTTATTATGACATAACTGCATAGGGTATGCGTATGTGATTACAATGACAGCCACAGAGTCGCACTCACTGCCAACGAACAGTACAGACCTTAGAGAAAAGTTAGATGGGAAGAAAGACGGAACAGACGGAGAAAGAGTTGGAGGGAAGAGCAGAAGGGAGGATCCAGCCTCTCCTTTTCTCTTTTTTCCCTTCCTCGTCTCCTTTCTGGCCTCCTTCCAGGCCTTCTTTCCTACTTTATTTACAATGCGCTTTCAGAATAACATCGTCCGCTCATTTAGCCGAGTACTGTAATATGAAACGCTGCGCATAACATTCCTATAACAACAGTAATGTACTGTACTAAAACATGAAATACGTACTGGAGGATGATGAGAATATATAAATGGCAAGCGGTGGATGTCCTTTGCTTATTCTCATTACGCTTACTTTTTGTGAAGCATCACTAAAAGTACTAAATGACTTAGGAGAATACTTAACATTTTCCACCAATCAACTGATGAAAGGAAATTTTACCTTGTTATGGGCTAAGAATTTCTCATTCCATATGCAATCATTTTTTAAAACTGTATTTTTTGTTTGTTTGTTTTTACAGCGGAACATTGACATTTGAAGGTTATACATTTTTCAGGAATAAAAGTTGCCTATATGCTTGAATGTTGTTTTATTGTACAACCCCAATTCCAATGAAGTTGGGATGTTGTGTTAAACATAAATAAAAACAGAACACAATAATTTGCAAATCATGTTCAACCTATATTTAATTGAATACACTACAAAGACAAGGTATTTCATGTTCAAACTGATAAACTTTATTGTTTTTAGCAAATAAAACACGACAACGGAGAGCCAGGACTGTTGAACAGCTGAAGCTGTAGATCAAGCAAGAATGGGAAAGAATTCCACCTACAAAGCTTCAACAATTAGTGTCCTCAGTTCCCAAACGTTTATTGAATGTTGTTAAAAGAAAAGGTGATGTAACATAGTGGTAAACATGACCCTGTCCCAGCTTTTTTGGAACATGTTGCAGCCATAAAATTCCAAGTTAATGATTATTTGCTAAAAACAATCAAGTTTATCACTTTGAACATTAAATATCTTGTCTTTGTAGTGTATTCAATTAAATATAGGTTGAACATGATTTGCAAATCATTGTATTCTGTTTTTATTTATGTTTAACACAACATCCTAACTTCATTAGAATTGGGGTTGTACTTAACATTATGGCAGACAACACAATGGTGTGTTGCGTTTTCCTTGGCCTTTTGTGATGGCAAAGAGGAAATGTCATTTACTGCAATGTAGGAACACAACACACACACGTCTCTGTCCTTGCTGCTCAATACAAGATGACCAAAGGCACAATAAGTCGGTGTCAATCATGAGAGAACCAAATATACGCTAGCTGTTTTATCATATTGTGAAGAGACTCATGTCCCTCTCCATGTTAAAACTTTTTAAAAAATGTGTTTTAACATGCAGCGACTAACTTCCTTTTATGTGTGTATGATACGTGTGTGACTGCCTTCAGCAAGCCTCCCTCTGCACTTCCATGTATGGCACGCTCCTCCACCCCACATTGATCGCTTACACGGGGACAGCGAGCCGGGGAAAAGCCAGCTTCTGTGGGCATTTGGAAAGCGGCCAGTGGCTCCATATGTGACACGGGCTGGAATAATGAACTCTGGCCAGGTTTGCAACCCAATAACCTAAACTGACCTGTTCATGTTAATGAAGTGTTGGAGCTCATACTTATTGCATTGAGAGATTGAAGGTAATGTACAAATTATTTTCTATCAACTCTCCAAACACGATTATTTATGTGTCATAATAATACAGCAGTTTCGCAGCTAAAAAAATAAAATAAAATAAAAATAAAAATAGAAGCAAGCTTAACAAGGTCAGAAAAACACTTCTTTCCTCTGCAAACATTCTTCCGTGTCCTCCTCTTCAGTGTGCTCTGGGTCTCTGCCCAATGAGGTGAGGTTTTAAGGCAAGAATGGAAGGAGGTGAGAGGGCACACTGCACTTCATCAGGAAGCAAAATACCGAGAATATTTAAGTGGACACCCTGCCTCTAGCGCCCTCCTCTCTTCCCTCTTCCACCACTTGAGGATAACAGAGAATGAGGGATAGCTCGAGAGGGGGACAGTCTTGTTCGATGGGTTCGATGTGGTTTGGTTCCGTTTTCATCAGTTTATTTAAGCTCAGAGCCGTGCCAGTTGGATATAGGCTGCCATCAGTTAATCGTGTTATGGAGTGTGCGTCTAACCACGTTCCATCTTGTGTGTCGGTCACACCAGCGTGATCTCCACCTCCTCTGCCTTGTCGCTCTTCCCGTGTTGTCGGCGGGACTGCTGTTTGGGTGGTGGAGGAGCAGCACGCACCTAAAGGACAAACAGAGAATGTATGATGGAGCTTGTTAGCAGAACCTTTCAAATTGACTGCTCCTGAGGTCATACAATGTTGAGTTTCATCCGAATTTTCTGGAAAAATACGTTTGGTAGTTGGATATGACGTCCTGCGAGACCTTCGCATTTCATCCCTCCATTAAAGAGAGAAAAATGAACAATAGTGCAGTTTTTATGACACATATTACTAATATCAACACTTTTTTAATCACCCTTAACACCCAGTCATAAAAGACGAAGAATATACACGAATTGTTAGTATCCCTCCATTAAAGAGAGAAAAATACACAACAGTCACTGAAAGAATTTGAATATGACAAAAAAGAAAATACTGAATATTAACCAACTATTTAACGCCACTGTAAAATGTCGAGGGGGCTAACTTATGTTCTGGGGCTGCAGTGCTATATCTGGCCCTGGGCATCTTGAATTTGTGCAGGGTACAATTAACTCTCTATCAAGGCATTCTGGAGTCAAATGTGCTGCTCAGTGTCAAAAAGCTTGGTCTCAAACATAGGTCTGGTCTTTCAACAGGACAAAGACCCAAAAGTTAAAAACACAAAAAATGGCTAAGAACACAACATTGGACAGTGGCCTTCTATGAGCCCCGTTCTAAATTCTGTGTGGAAGGAGTTGAAACATGCAGTTTGATGAACGCCTGAGACAGCTAGTTTACAGTTTGCTCACAAGGGAGTGGATCAAAAGACCATCATATTTTGTATTATTATTATTTTTAAAAATTCAAAAATAATAATAAAAATTCATCAAAGGCTCGGTACACATTTTAGAGTGCAGTTTTTATCACAAATATTATTAATATCAACACTTTCACAGAGAACGAATGGATGGATGGACAGGTTTCTAAGAAAGTTACAGTTTGACAGTGGAACTGATTTTTTTCTGCCTTCATCATTTGCTTTGGAAAAAAACTGTTTCAAAAGCGTCACAGAACATATTGTGGTCAACCTTGGAGTGTCCACTCTTAAGTTGTTTTTCCTACTGTGCATACTAACAGGTCGTAGTTTTCCTGGACCTCCTTCAGGGGGGAATCGAGACAGCTGTGTTTGAAACCCAGGTGACACTGGACTCCTGCCAGAATTTTGATCTATAGAGAAGAAGAGAAAGGTTGCATTAAAAGCCCATGATGAATGTTATGATATTACTTTACTGCAGGAAAAGTGTCGCTTACTGGTGGTGGTTAATGGTGGCTTGTGTGACGAGGCGGGCAGTGGAAGCTTGTGATCCCCGTTGAGTGCAACAGAGGGTGAGCGTGGGAGAGACGGCGGGGTAGAGCTCTCCGGGCTGGTGAAAGGGCTTATGGGAGGTTGGTCATACAGCGGAAGAGGTGGAAGAGATGATGGCAGCTTCGCAGAGGGAGAAATCTATGGGAGGAAATCAGTATTGCTACAATAATGAATTACTACATATCACCTTTGAATTGTTTACTATAAAAGTTATATGGACTTTTTTCTGAACCTTTCGTCACTATGCTTACTATTGTATAACCACTAAATGGAAACAACATTCAGTACACATGTACTTATGAATGAGAGCAAAGATGTTCATAAATAAAATGCCTCTACACTTAAAGCATTAGTTTTTTTTATTATTGTAATTGTAGATTTTTCGATGCATAATAAGTTTTAAAAAAAAATTTAAAATATATTTTGCAGTGCCGTTCTACAGTCGTGCTCACCATTATTGGCACCCAAGGTGTTTAAGTACTAAATGTGGACTATCTCCTGAAGAAAATGAATCAAATCCCATTTTTCTATAGAGAACTTGTGTTTGATACAAAAGAGCAAATGATATTTTATGGACAGATGAAACAAAAATAGAGCTTTTTAGAAATGCACACAAACAGTATGTTTACAGACGGCGCAATGAAGCCTTTAAGGAAAAGAACACCCTTCCAACAGTCAAGCGTGGTGGAGGATCCATAACGGTGTGGGGCTGCTTTTAACATCTGGTACTGGAGGCCTTGACTGTATCACAGGTATCATGAAATGAGAAAATTATCAAGAGATCTTAGAGTGACATGTCTTACCCAGTGCAAGAACTTGGTTTGAGACGAAGATCATGGGTCCTCCAGCAAGACAAAGACCCAAAGCACACATCCAAAAGCACACGGGAATAGATGTAAAGGAAAAAATGTACTGTTTTAAATTGGCCAGCAATGAGTCCTGATCTCAATTCAATTGAAAATCGTTGGGGGAGCTGAAATCTGCCATTGAGGAAAAGAACCCTGCAAATGCTCAAGAACCTGAACAAATTGCAAAGGAAGAGTGGGAGAAAATACCAGTTGAGAAGTGCAAAAAGCTTATAGATAAAAGATACAAGAAACGCTTGGAGGCTGTCATCGCTGCCAAAGGGCATGGAACCAAATATTAATGAGGGGTGCCAATATTGCTTCACATGCTGTTTCTGTTATGTTTTTTTTCCTTTGAAATTACAATATCTAAATGTATTTTATTAATATATTAACATTACTTTGGACCGGCAACTAAAAGCTCATAATGATATAAGGTTGGTATATTTCAATTTATTTCTGAAGATATTATACAGGTTATGTAAAAAATGAAGGGGTGGCAATAATGGTGAGCACGACTGTATGTATACTAACTACAGACGCTATCTGGTGTTTCAATCAAAAGTGATGATTACTGCCTTTGTGAAATCAAGGTTTTCTGGACCGTTCTTCTGTTGGATATTATTAGAATGAGCGGGTATATAGTACGAATTCGGTGAGCATATACAAACACATTTCCATGACTTAAAAGCTCTTTAAACTTGTTGTGTGTTATGTCTACAGGCATGTGGGAGGGGAGAGGCTGTATCCTTCCTGTCGCTCTAATGGGGCAGTGCCACAGATAAGAGTTCCCAAGATGTGATTGCAGTGCCAGTTTTCTTTCCATCAGTGGACTGCAAGAGCATGGCTGCTCAAATACAGTGTTCGTGATTGTCTTGCTGACAGAAAGAACAAACATTTCTGATGAAAGCGGAGCAGCACAGTGGGATAAGCTGCTAAAAAGTGATAAACCACGTTCAGTGGTGCAGAAATGAAGCATGTGTGTGATGTTTTAAATGCACAATTACTGCATATGACATTCCGTATATGCCAACTTGAGATGCTTTAGAATAAAATACGATGGAAAGCCTTATAGTTGTGATTGTCATGTACTGTACGTAAATAATCCAGAAAGCCTCAATAACATAGCATTACAAACACAAACCATCTGCAGGCATTACCTGTATGTCATTGGTCCCTCCCCCTCCGGTCTCTCCATTCTCTGTCAGGTCTTCCACCAAAACAGAGGGGAAGACGCCCACCCTTCCATTAAGCTCCCCTTCCCAGAAACCATCATCTGTCTGAGTATCACGGCTTAAAAGGCGAATGACTGCTCCCTCCGAGAAGGAGAGTTCCTCCTCCGCCTGGCCTTCGTAATCATAAAGTGCTCGTACATACACCACTGTGGGGAGAATAATGGACATTAATTAGACACACATTAGGAAAAACTGTTCAAGTTACAGCTGCTTTTTGCAACAATTATTCTTGATATGGTTTGTGTTTCCACTGTGGACTATGCAAGCAAGTTGTCTAAGGTTAGAAGGGTGCCTTCTTGAGACAGCATGTTTCAGATCCTTCCACAGATGTTCAATAGGATTTAGATCAGGGCTCATAGAAGGCCACTACAGAATAGTCCAGTGTACTGCTATTAGCTATTCTTTTTAGATGCATGTTTTTGGTCATCATCGTGTAGGATCACAAATGACCTACGACTGAGACCAAGTTTTCTGACATAAGGCACCAAATTTCTCTCCAGAATCCATTGAAAGGTTTGAGATTTCATTGTACCTGGCACAGATTCAAAATACCATTGTCACAAGAACATTGTCTCAAAAGAATTGTATCATGTTAATATGCATTTCAGAAAACTCTAGTCTCATCAGTTTCCAGTTATTTCAGTGGTGATTGTGTTCACTGGCATGCTGTCTCACTGCTATGATGTCACGCAGCTATTGCCATATTACTTACACACCATGGTGGAAACACAGGCCTGGTCTGGCTATACTGATATAAACCACAGAGTACAAAACTTGAATACAGTTAACTCCCGTTTATTGCAAGGAATTAGTTCCAGACCCACCCGTAGTTAGTTGGTGGAAGTAGGTGAACTGTGACATAGATGGGGAACACTAATATGCCTTATATGTCTTCTTTGTTGGTTGCATGAAATTAATGGTAATTCAGGAAAAACTAATCTTAAAGTAAACAAAA
The DNA here is from genome assembly GCF_024500385.1 of Phyllopteryx taeniolatus. Taxonomy (NCBI): domain Eukaryota; kingdom Metazoa; phylum Chordata; class Actinopteri; order Syngnathiformes; family Syngnathidae; genus Phyllopteryx; species Phyllopteryx taeniolatus. Next base: position 1,621,731 of record NC_084509.1, on the reverse strand, counting down.
AAAATGTCTTTATCAAGGCTTACGATTAGCCTCCCCGTTGATACAGCCAGAGTGCAACTCTGGCTCGGTTGAATTGGAAGAAGTGTGTGATCGAGCGTCCAGTGTTGCCAGTGACTGAAGCATGCTCAGCAGACTGTTGGACGAGGGAAACTGGAGGTATTTCTCAGGAACGTAACCCACTTGACCTGTCTTATTGCGAGCCTGTCGTGGACAAATGAGAAATCCACACTCAGCAGGTCTGCACTACCCAAACACCTGAAGAGATAGCATCTTGTTTGTCGTTACTGCAAGCTTGACGCTCATCTGTGTGACCGTAGAATGTGTGCGCACACACCTTGACCCAGTCCTCCATGTCCCCATCCTCAATGACCTCCAACATCTCCTGTTCATCAATGGTTAACTCATCGGGCTGAGAAGCCTGGCAAAAAGGGAGAAATGAAAATTGTTTAGTACAGCAGGAGAGCTAATGTGGGATGCCAACAAAAAAAAGGGATGTAATCTGCTAAAGTATATGCGGAACGTCAGGTAACTAAACAACAGGTTAGCGGTGTTGAAGACGTGATGGTTTTAACACAAACTTGCAAAAATGTCGTTTTCTTTATGGCTGGTGTCTTTGGACAAAAGTTAAATATATGTACAGTGTTTCCTTGCTATATCTCTGTTGTGGATGCATGTATTGCAGATTTTTTTTCATATTCATATTGTACATAATTTGCCATATTGCGGGATTTTGAGTGTATCCTGTAATATTTTTGGGGAGTAAAATAAAACCCCAAAAATTAAAACTGTAAAAAACAAAATAAAACTTTGTTAAAAGACATTACCAGGAATAAAATGTACATAGTGCACAGTAGTACTGTTCAGTACTGTATGTTTAAGAGTTTAAAAGGTGTTTAAGAGTATAGAAAGTGTTTATAAGAGTATTGTAGAGGTTAATACGAGTGTGGGGAAGATGAGCCTGGGGAGTGTCAAACAACTAAAGTATGTATTATTAGTAATAATAATAAAAATAAATAATAACGATAATAATCATAATAATCATAAAGAAAATGTGGTAGATTTCTTCTACTGCGGAAGTGGTCCAGAAACTAACCACCGCAATTAATGAGGAATTACCGTATAGCATTTATTTATACAAAGACGGTAGTATGTAAACACAAATGAAGCCTAAACATCGGTTAATCGTCTTTGCTAGCTCTTGAAGAAATCTTGTGCAAAACAAAAGACACTTTAGACGTTTAAAGTTCCTACAGTTGCTTTGTCCCTGTCTCCTGTTATTGGGCGTTGGTTGTGCATAACCCCAATTTTAAAAACACTGTGATTGTGTTTTGAGCTACACAGAAATCAGCTTAGCAACATAGAATTTTTTGTTTTATCAACATGGTCACCGAAGGAAATGTTTGAGTTTTTGTAGCACTGTATTTTTGCGTGTATTGTTTTATACCTTGTACGAGAAGAGGACCTTGCAGGTCAGTGGGTAATTGCGAAGGGTTCCTGAAGGGCTGGAGCTGCTGTCGTCAAAAACCTCCATATTCTCTTCACACTCGTCACCGTTTTCACGCTCAAGGTCAACTGTACCCTATTACAAACAAATATACACGTCCCAATACAAGTCAAAAACCTTTAAAGTGTCATTCTCTCTCTTTACCCTCAAAAATGTTGCTGTTGCTTCCTGTGAGGTGGTATAATAACTTTCATACACAGGTGGAGACATGAGCTAGCCCCTCCTTTTTTGTTGCATAAACCTTTGACTGGCTTCTGTGAAGGTCGTGATCTTGCTGGCAGAAGGAGCCGCCACACAGCACGCTGACCTGTCCACAATAATGTTTGTGTGCATGTGCATAGTGCATTTACCTTTGTGTGTATGTACTGTGTGTGCGTGTGTACGTGCGTGTGTGTGTATGTTTCGCCATTCCTAAGCCATTGTGTTCAGTCATCAGATTTCTATTGAAAAACGAAACATTACACCTTTATGTCTGCATTTAAATGTGAATAGAACACTTTTAACTCGACAAAACGAATATTTTGAGGTCATTTTTTTTCTTATATTAAAAAATAATCCTTTAGCGTTAAAATTTAAAACATTGAATGTTTTATTATTTTCATTTAATTTTGCTATTATTATGTTTTTAGTAACTTGCAAACATTTCATATCCGCATGTTATGCTCGTGGTATAGCAATAGGTTCCCCAAATAAAGATAAATGATGAATAAATAAATGATGTTCAGGAACAAATTTGCTCTTCTATTGTTAAACAGACCTATTTTAAACTAGTTCTTAACAGTTGTCTGTAATTTGTAAAAGTGGGTCCAATGCAATGCTTCCCATGACACCACTTGAATATTATCTCTGGAGACAATAACAGGCTGCCTGTAACAATACAGTTTACTCTTTTCCATTCTTATTAGGTGAGGGAATACATTTTTTGGTTTATACCACCACTAAAATAAAATGATATTGTGTATCTCCAGTGGATTAGAAAGTGAACACACCTCCATTAAAATGGAAGATTTTCCGATGTTAAAAAAATGAGACCACAATAAATCTGTTTGGGAAAAGGTACAATAAGCCTGTTGTGTAAAAGTGCCACGTTAAAACTAATATTTAGTTGAAGCGCCATTAACTCTAATTACAGCATTCAATATTTTGGTATAGGAAAATCTGTTGACCTGGTAATATTTGCTCATTCTTCCGTGCCCCATATCTGTCAAATTTATTTTCCTTCATTTTTGATGAGTTAGATGTATGCTTGGGGTCATTTTCAAGCTGAAAGGCAAAGAGCTATTCAGCTCCAACTTTCTAGCAGTCTGTTGCCACACGGGCTAAGAGCAGTGACAATGCTCTAGTCAATATATGTTTGTTATTATCAGTGATACAGTGCAGTGAAAAAGTATTGGCTCCCTTTTAAAATGATTTTATTTTTTGCATAGTTTCTCCACTTTAATGTTTAAGATAATCAAACAAATGTCAATATCAGACAAGTTAACCCAAATGAATTTAAAATGCTGTTTTTAAATGGTGATTTCATTTATTAAAGAAAAAAAATATTTTAAGTTACCTGGCCAGTCCTGGCACTGTGTGAAAAAGTAAGTACCCCCCTGTTCAATTATGAATTCATTGTGTAAATAGTGCACATTACACAAAGGTATAGGAGAAAACGAAAAAGACTTTCCCATTATATAAATGTATGCCGCCATCTAGAGGTTATGAAAGACCTGTACACTTTCATTCCAATATGCCACCGCCCCCTAGAGGTTATGAAAAAGGTGTAGCCTACCCTTTCGTTCCGATATGACCGGAGTACATATGACTGCATATATGCACATTTGCGCTCATAGGTTTACATACCCAGGCAGAATTTGTGATATATATATATATATATTTTTTTTTTAATATGACTGATGACTGAACAACAACCATCATTAATTTTGTTTAATGATAATGCTTTTCTGATATGCTTTAAGTATTATGTGGTCAAGTAAAGTGCTTAACCAGAATAATACTTTGAAAAAACTAACAAAATACAGATAATACTTCATGTTTTGATTATATGGGTAGAAGTAAAATCATGCATTGTAAAAATACATTGTACATACGTTGAAGGGTTTTCCAGAATTTTTAGGTCAATTTTGGGGGTGCGTATCATACATGGGTGCCCATTATAGAAATTAAAGAGAAATTACGATAAGCATCTTTTAAAGAGACACACTCTGTGTGTATGTGTGCACGTGACACACAGACACACTCTGCCTTGATTCTATTGGCCCGTTGCACCACGCTCGTTATGAACAAGGAGACACCACACCCCTCGCCCATGCTCAGTGCAAGTTTAGAGACACTGTATTTCTAAATAAGTCTGCAAAGCCTAATAAAAAGCTGCCTCGCTGAACGGCGTCATCAACGAGTCGAGAGAACGTCAGACAAATTAGCAATTGTGACACATTCAAAAGACTTAAGTTGAAACACTTAACAAGTGTCAATGCTTTTGTGACAGGCAAGCTTGTGGTCATAAATCAATAGCGTCATTTGTAGATGAGCGGAGTCAAGCACGTGACATATCCCACCAACTGTGTAGCTACATGGACGGTCATTATAGCCTCAAGACACAGGCTAAACTAATAAATAACGATGTAAATGTATTGTTTACCATGTGCTCAGAACAATCCCCCATGCTAATTATAGGCCCTTCCACCGAATTGGTGCTATTTGCATCACCAAGACATAAAATGTAGAAATGCGCCATGCAAATATTATTAAGCATCCTTCACACTGATCTGTAATTTGCTTAGAGTTAACATTCTATTAGCATAAATGTCATGAGGCTATATTTCAACCAGTTATTACCTTTAGGGGGGGCCATTACTTTTTCACAGAGGGCCAGGTAACTTTGAATATTTTTTTTCCCTTAACAAAAAAAAATCACCATTTCAAAACACCATTTTATGTTCACTTGGGTTATATTTGTCTGATAGTTTTACTGTTATTTTTTTGATGATATTAAACATTAAAGTGGGGAAACTGCAAAAATGTAGGCACTCGAGCAGGGGGCCAATACTTTCTCATGGCACTGTATGTCGTGATAATTGGCAACAGACAATTGTAGGAGGGGGTAGATCAGTGATAGTTTAGTTTTCAGCGATGTATAAACATGATCTCATCTGAGATGTCAGAAGTATCATTTAATTTGAAAGCTTACTGACTTTAAGCATCCAGGACATGCAGGAAATTAAATGTGAATCCTTGTTGATACAATTTGCACCTTATCCATCTAATTCCTTCCCTTCTCTCACCTTAACATCCAAATTTACCTTCTCATTATCACTGCACCTTTACTCCCTTGCCACTCTAATCCCTCCACACTTGCTCTCAGTCTCCTAGTACTGCAACTGTCATCAGCCATTCCAAGGTTTTCTCCCCATCCTTCCCCTGAGAATCACTCTGGTGTTTGTGATATGTACTGCAGTGTCATGTGAGCAGAATGACAACAGACAGGCATTGTTCATTTTGTTCAATGACTGAAGGATAAATCGAGAACTAAATAAATGTCCTTTACTTACTGATTGTGAAGAGATTTTTATCTTGCGAAATTCGCTATGGAATTTCATTTTTCTGAGTTGCTTGAGGACTATTTGTTTTTTTTTATAGGCTGGCTGGTCTGACTGATAATTAGGCTGCGTGGCAATTAATCAATTATTTTACGCTTTGCATCATTCAGAAGGTGATTTGTCAAGAGAGCTATTCTGGCTGGGTAATTTATAATGAAGTCATGAAAAATGAAAACCACTGGTTGCTCATCAGTGCCTTGAGAGTCTGCATTCTGAACATTTCAACACAAAATGAAATGAAAGGTTTCTGTTGGTGCTACAGACATTAGGAACACCTAATGAACAGTCTTTCTACATTATTAGAACTATGGAAGGTCTTGATTAGTAGGTGTGTAACTCTTGCAGCATGTATAATGAGTCTGCAGTCAAATGCACGTTCTGAGAAGATTGATGACTGATTTGTTGGCATTTTTAAGCATGTTTTCTAATATTATTATATTGAAGTACATAACGAAAATAATCTAATCTACGGTTAAACTGCTGCAATAATAAAACTGTTATTAACATTGTTAAAGATAACTGACATAGAGTCACCAGACATGTTAACCACCATGAACACTAAAATGTAAAAAGAATAATACAGTCAGCTCTAAATTGATGACCAAGGCATTATGTGGCACATTTGCGATGTGACCGGTGATCTCACGTGTCTCATTTTTTACATTCTTACTTCTTACAGTATAGAAAAAGAAAGCAAACACTGTAAGACATTAAAATGCCTTAATTTTAAATGTGAATTATTATTTGTCGATATGTGCCCTGCAATTGGCTGGCGACCCAAAGTCAGCTGGGATAGGCCCCAACACATCCGTGACCGTAATGCAGAAAAGCGGTGTAGAAAAATGAACGGATGGCCCTCAGCTGCTTCTCTATTTGCCATATTGATATAGACATACAGTTCTGTGGTGATGATGTTCAAAACTTTCCTGAAGGTTTGAGGTTTGTGCATGTACTTATTAGTCGTTTGTACACAATTTCTGCCTTTTAAAAACAAAAAAAACAAAAATCAGTTTTAAAGACAAGTGAACATGCTATTTTGACAAATAGAGCACAACACAGAGTGAGGCGTTGTCTCACCGACAGTGAGGGATCGTGGGAAGTGTAGTTGGCCCAGCGCTCATTCTCCAGCTGCTCCATCACCTACATGCACAGAAAAAGTGAGACGCTTTACACTCAAACTAAAAACGCTCATCGGGGAAAATAACATTCATGCAGGCATGCATTTCCGCACACCCACATCACACACACAGAATGAAAGAATCATGTATGCACATACAGTACATAGAGTATCCTAACATCCAGTACCTGGTTCATGGCACTCTTCAGCCAGATGTCCACAGGAACGCCCACTTGCCGCAGGAGGTCCAACCGAGCTTCTGCTTTTAACTTTATCATCTTTGAGGAAAGAAAGGTCAGGATTGTTACACATCCAACATGTTACCAGAGGTGGGTAGGAACGTGCTACATTTACTCCGTTTCATTTACTCACGAAACATTTTGGATAAATTGTACTTGTAATTGTACTCAGAGTAGTTTTAGTGAAGCTTTTACTGGAGTATTTATGTTAAGAAGAAATGGTACTTTTACTCCATTACAATAATATACAGGGTGATTGAAAAGTAACTCCCTATTTTAAAATACTTATAATTTATTCATATGTTGCAATATTTTTCTAAATTTTTTTTGTGTATGTTCCATGATGTACGGGAATTAAATCTATGTTCTTGTTTTCTTTTCAGATCGATTATTTTGTTTAAAATTCCAAACCAAATTTTCCAACCAAACCAAAAAACATTCCACCATCCTTGTGAAATCAGTTAATGCGGTTCCCAGGCGGTTTGAGAAACTGGTGGCTAATGCTGGCGCCCATATAAAATTTTAAATAAAACTCCATACAATACACTTTCTTCTCATGTTCATTTCTTGGAAGAATTATCGTTCAGATATATCAATAATTGGGCGTGCAATCTATTTTTAGACTTTCATTTGCTTTCTGTTGCTCCATTCCACTGTGATTACTGCAGTGATGTTTGACTCGAGTTCACCAATCAAACAACACAAGAAAGTCGCATTTCTGCACACAAAGTGTTCTATTGGGCTTCGCAGGCCAATCATAGTGAATCGTGACAGCCGCGTGCGACTCGTGGTTTGCATTACAGACTACGAAAAACAACCGCTTTAACATGCAGCGTTGTTTTGTCATTGCCCAAACGTAAATATTTCAACCTTGCGGATGTTTTTGCTGTTGTTTTATGGTTACAAGTAACTGTCAAACATGCATCTTCTGGGGTAGGTTCTGTTCTCTCTCGCTCTCTCTATCTATCTCTCTCATATAAACATAGTGCATAAGGCCCTATGCATGTGTTGTTGTTTTTTCCACTTGAAAATTGAAATGGTATTAGGTGTGTGGACTCCCATTGATCATGAATTTGAATATGATCTGTTACTTATGAACACAGCCACATGCAAGTTATAAGAGGGAGTGCAACCAGATTGATTTATTGTATTTAAACTTTATTTAACCAGGTAAAAGAGCAGTTAAAACCAAACATCTCTTTTGCAATGATAACCTGGGCAAGAAGGCTGCAAGTTAAATGTCAAGTCAAAGTCAGTCTCATTCAAGATTATTTCAGTTGTTTATTGTCACCTCCCCTTTCAAAAAGATAAGATTCTAGGTCACATTAGTGGTGGAAAAAGTTTGAAAATGATTTATCTTGGTCAAAATTCTTTACATCACAGAGACCTGGCATTTGAACAGGGGTGTGTATACTTTTTTTTATCCACTGCAGCCTTGTTCCTGTTTTTGTAATCTGCCTGGTGAGCCTATTGTTGTCATGGTCTGTGTTTTGGTTTGGGCTGTGTTTAGTTTTGTTCCATGTTTTCCTGTGTTCCATGTTTGTCATGTGCTCATTTGGTTGTTGTGTCCACCTGTTCTCGTCTACCTTGTGTCGGCCAATCAGCTCTCTCCAGCAACTCGTGTCTTGTCCAGGTGTTCCTCGTTGTCTCGTCAATCTGTTTGTATTTAGTTCCCTGTTTTTTTTCAGTTCTTGTCGGTTCATTGTCGTTGTCTTTGCTTTATGTCATTGTCAGGTGTCCCTATCTGTACCACGTCCTACTCAGCAGTGATAGTTTGTTTCCAGTTTTAGGTATTTAAGTGTTTCTTTGTTACTTTGGTTTGGTTGTGGGACTTTGTTTAGTTTTGCTTTATCCACGTTCCTTGTTGGCCGTTTTTGAAGATTAAATATTACTTTTTTGAGACTCCCGCACTCCTGCCATGCCTCCCTGCTTCCCTGCACTTGGGTCCTCCATGTTCTTGCCTTGCGTTCCTCGCCTTCGCCCAAACCCCAAACGTGACAATTGGGCTGTTTAAAAAGTAGAAACAATATAGTATAATACCATTTCTTGCAGCTGAATTTGCCTCAGGTTCTTATTTTACAAATATTTTACTTTATAAAAATTTTATTTTGTTATGTTTTAGATTAAGTGATATTGTTCAGGAATAACTCAATGTGCAGACTCATATTTTATTTAGTTATTTTTTTATTTGACATTCATGCTCTGACTTACAGAAAAAAATACAGAGATTACTCACAAGTTATTCAGTACTTGAGTAGTTTATTCACTGAGTACTTTCTTACTCATACTCAAGTATTTATTTGGAGGACTACTTTTTACTTTTACTTGAGTCATAGTAACAGTACTGTAATATTTGGCTACTCTACCCATGTTACTGGTGATAAAAAGTGATCTGCCGAAACATACATTTTAGTTTCCGTTATAAAGTAGAAGTTATTAATTGATGACATGCAACGACAGAACATTGTATGAAAATTTGGGGAAAACATTTTTTTTTTTATCTGCCACTGATAAACTACATACTGTATATTGATATACAGTATACAGTGTGAACTTTGGATATTGGAAATAAATGTTTGAAGAAGGGTCTTAAGGAGTTTGAGGATGATCAGTTGAACATTGTGCTGTGCATCTCTGTCATGGGTGAGAAAGGTCTTATTGTAATGACAAAGACAAATCTATTGTGTTGATTACACGCTAATGTTTGTTTTCTATAAAGACAATAATATCTGCAAGGACTCTAAGTGATGGTCTTGGGGAAAAAAAGTTCAGAAACAAATGATGACAAATTACAGCTATGTGGGGTAGCTGTCTGAAATTAACAGACCTATTAATGTGTTATTAGTTTCGTTGTTGTTTGCTATTCAAAGTTCAGCTCTATCCAAAACTGTGAACTTGTAAACAGCCAAAGTCAAACTCTCCATGGGGATAAAGCACTAAAACCAGACGGCTCACTTTTATTTCCATACTTACTTTTAATGAGGTGCCAGCACTGTGAGGACTGGATATGTGCGCTCTTCTTTACTAATGAGACAACATGATGAAGCTACACAAAGTAGGAAATCCCTGTCTGCCTGCCTCTCTTGCTGAACTCTCTCTCCTTCAACTCTAATCCTCTTGTCATCTACTCTGTATTTTTATTGCTGTCCTCTTTCATTACCTGCTCCTTCAGTTTGTCTCTCGTGCTGACACAGCACATTGATTGCTGATGGATCAGAGTGTGTCTGTCTGACCGCATACAAACACTGACAGCTCTTCAGCTCTGCTTAATAAACACAGTGGCCCCTCAAGTGCTCTTTGTCACTTTATGTAAGCAGAGATCAAATGCTACAGAAAAACATGTTCTTCATCTTGCTTTTGGGCATTAAATATGATGCAAAATATGCAATATTGAAATACATTATAGGGACAAAAGTATTAAAACATACCTCTAAACCAATTTATTGAATATCAGTTAAGGGTCGATGTCTGCTTCTTTTTCTTGATATTTAATTCATTAACATGAGGACTTTATCATGATTGTCCCCCAGTTCAAAAACCAAGTTCCATAATGGCATTGTTGGGGAAGTTTGGTGTGGAAGAACTGGCCTGGCCCACACATCTCCCTGAATAAAATATGTAAGTAAGTAACACATACATATTTTCCTACAGGTGCCCAACCGTAAACGTAGACATGGCTGGCATTGCTAATGTCTTACATTCATTTTACAATTGGTAATGATCTAATATGGACAATAACACAGTGTAGATATTAAATCTGTTATGACTGGAAAAAGAAAGAAATGCACTTCTTTTAAACAGTAGCCTTGGATGTTTGTCATTTATTTCCTAAGATGTTAAAAAATTACTAGCCAAAACAAAACGTGGTGCATTTCAAAAGCATTACATACCAAATGATAATGATGCCTGTTTTAGGTAGAAAAGCAGCATCTTGGCTTGCCTCATAATGTAGAGTGTCAAGCATAATGTGTGAACGCTGCTTTCATTGTTCCTCTTCTCACATTTTCATATTCGTAGTTTTTACCACCCATCCTACAAAGGGGATGGGAATATTAAAAGGTGGGTCCAAAGAAAAGTGCTATCAGTGTGTGCATATTGCTATAGTCAAACCTGGATTCATGCATGTTGTACTGCTTTCATTTCCTTTATAATGCTCAGATAAGAGCTCTAAAATGCAGCCATTTCATTCAATATGCATAAGCTTGGTCAAGGTAGTGCTACCCTGGAAGAGCAAAGGATAGTGAAGAGACAATGTAAGCAAGAGACACTGTGAAAAGGGATGTGATTACACATCTTATTCTTGCACCACCGGTATTTGGCCCATGCGTGTTGCATGTTATTAATAGTGAATTCGTGAAGTGGGAAATAGACGTATTTGCGTAAAACTGCCAGCAGAGGGTGTCAGACATGTGAAAGCTAGCCGGCAAGGAAAATACAGTCATGAGCTCAGCAAAGTGATAATGCATCAAGGGTAAAAGACAGTTGAGTTTAGCCTTTTCTAAAACGCATTATGCTGCTTTTTACAGGTCAAGGAACCGTATCTGGTAACTTCAACGTGATTAGTAATGGACTTCACATTCTTCACTAAAAGGCAATTGGAGCATTTTCTCCAAGCCAATCAACAAAGAAATCCATCCATCCATTTTCTGAGCCGCTTATCCTCACAAGGGTCGCGGGAGTGCTGGAGCCAATCCCAGCTATCATCGGGCAGGAGGCGGGGTACACCCTGAACTGGTTGCCAGCCAATCGCAGGGCACATATAAACAAACAACCATTCGCACTCATATTCACACCTACGGGCAATGTAGAGTCTTCAATTAACCTACCATGCATGTTTTTGGGATGTGGGAGGAAACCGGAGGGCCCGGAGAAAACCCACACAGGCACAGACAACAACAACAAAAAAGTTAAAGATAATAAGTGTATATATTTTTTTGGTATATAATTTAAGAACATATGTATATGTTGTTGATTATTGAAATATTTTGGGGAAAATTATGAGTCTTGTCCAACAACATTGTTGTTTGAGTATTTTCAAAAAGTAAACCACTTTCATAATTTAGCAGATGCGATCATTCATTATCCTTTTTTTGGTTTAAATTATGTTGTATCCAATTTCTGACTGCAGAACACCTTTGTTCTGCAGGTCCTTTCCCTCCATGTAACTACAACAGCTGTATAAATGTTGTAACATCATGTGGGGCTAATGTTGGTCTGAAGGGGGGGGTGGAATAAAAGTCACAAACCTCAGCTTTGCGTATGTTTTCTTTGGATTCTTCTATCTTCATCTCCAGATCTGCTCTGCTCTGTTCAGTGGGGGGCAGGCCATGACTCTCACACTCCTCCAGTGACTGAACAAACACACACAAAAACACACATTGGAAGTCAATAGAGGAATTTCAGGTTCATGTAATCATGTGTATTTCATGTACAGTTAAGCCAATAATTATTTATACCCTAGGGATAAAGTGAATTTGTATTTGTTGAAAGGGTATCCTTGGGCTGAAATTGACAAGAAAGTGGCCAAAGACTGCACTGTAAGTTGTATTAGGAATCAATGCGTCCACTGGTCCATCCATCCATTTTCTATACCACTTGTACAATATGGTTGTGGGTGCAGTGAAGCCTATCTCATCTGACTGTTGGTGGGAGCTGGGATACACCCTGGACTTTTTTTTAACTCATTCACTGCCAGCATTCCCAGTTAACATGGATATTTGACTTCTAAAGCCGTCAATGGCAGTGAATGTGTCATGTTTTTTGTAATGTGGAAAGAAGCCAGAGTGCTCGGAGGAAATCTTGGCCGGAACCAAGACTCAAACACTGAACCTACAGTATGTGAGGCAGACGTGTTAACCTCTCATTCATCATGCTGTCCTGTATTACAAATATTTCTGAAAATATTGGGCGTTTTAATTTTTTTTACATTATTCAAATCCCTGAAAATTTTGAGTAAACAATATTTTGCACAATACTAAAAGACGATAACTTTTATTGTAACTAGAACATTAAAATTAAAATAAAGATTATGAATAATTTGGGTGATGCAACATTTTATAAAAAAAAAAAATACTCTTTAAAAAAGCCACTTCTGTCATTTCAGACCAAAAAACAAAATACAATTCACTCAAAGTAAACTGTAGATATACAGTATTACAATAATGTGTTTATAATTTATATGCACAAGGTACATTTTGGTGTCTCACTCTCTTGTAGTGTATGATATTCTTGTGTTCTCTGGCTACTCGTGTCGCCCATTTCCTGGCCTCCTTGTTCAGACTGTGCTCCTCTGTGGTCCCCATCTCTGACTCCAGCTGACGACTCTAATAAAACAAACACACACAAGCATGCAAGCATGAGTAAACACACGGGCAAACATACACAAATGCAGAACAGAACTGAAAGAAAAGAACGTTGAAACTGGATTTATAACAGGCAGATGCTGTTCATGTACTGTAGCTAAAGAGAGTAAGAAAGAAACTTTTCTTCTGTCTGCTCTAATAAATTGGGGGTGTGCTGCAAAGCTGCTGGTTATTCTCTCGCTATCAAAACCACATGTGAACAACACAGTGTTTATGTGTGCATTTTTGTGTGTACTACCACATGAGAGGAACATGGTGTGTGGTGCACATCATTCTTCAGTAATGCAGGAAATCATCCAGTATGTTTAGAAAATACAGATTTCATTTGTCTGAAAGTATCAAAATACCACACCTTGATTCAGTATTGGGACTACTAAAATAAAAAGCTATGTTTTATATGCTAATAATTAACATCCTCTTGTGCATCACGGTAACTCCGTGATAAAAATGGGGATCCTACTTCTTCATCGTCATGTTATTTACATCTCTGGTAAATTACAAGCCTTAAGCAACATGAAGTACATGGGTCACCTACTAAGCAAATGCATAAGAGCTTTCCAATGGTTAATTATGATAGCGATTCACATGTTTTAGCTGGAAACAAGTTATATAACCCCCAAGTGATGCAGTATGTAGCAGCTTCTTTCACAACCATGTAAGAAAGTTTACCCCATCTTCATGGAATAGATGTTGCTTAATGAAACTGCTAAAATTGACAACGCATGGCCAGAACCAGTAAAGCCTGGCTTGTTGTCTCTGTGGCTGAAAATTACCCTAACATGTTTTTGGAAAGCAAACGCACACAGAGAAAATCCACATGCATGGGGAGAACATGTGTGAAGTTTACACAGAAAGGCACCCAAGTAAGAAGAGAGTTGGATGAGGTGATACAGCTATAGTATCACACTAAGCACTTACTATAAAAGCCTGTTTGTGTTGTCATCTGGACTTTGTTAAGTTAGCCAACAACAGTGCTGAGTTACATCAGCTGACCAGCTGAATATTCTAAAAAAGAAGATTTTTCCACTAATAGATGTTATCTTCCTTAGTGGCACAGGCATATTTGAAGATGACAATTCCAGGATTCATGGGGTTCTGATTTAGAAGGGTTATTCAGGAAGCATGAGAAATCAGAGTTCAGATCTTAACTGCATTAAGAAATCCTTTGCATCTACATCAGCCATGAATTGTTTTTTTTCAATGCATTCTTTAACTTATCAAAATAAGACCAAAACAACAGTGTCCCGGAATAAAAAGGTCCAGTAAAATAATAACAGCAATTTTTATTTTAGTTTTTTTTTGGTGGGGGTGCCCATGTAGTTTGTAAAATTGCATACATAAATGTGTCAACATAAGACATTTATTTTGACAAGGATGGGCGAGATGTTACACAACAACAACTTGCTGCTGATCCACAAATGTGAGACCAGAAGTATACAAAAGACATACTGTAAGTGCATCATTACAGTTTACCATTTACCATTCATGTTTATTAATACTGTTCTGCTTAAGGTGTGAAACCAGGTGTATTACATCATAGGAAACTTAAGACCTTAATCACACTGCAAAAAGTAGAAAACAAGAGGTTTTAAAGCTAATTAGCATGGAGCAGTTTGGGTTGTGCAATACTTTATGAGGCCTCCTAACAGCTTTTGCATGCGGGCAAGCCATTAAAACATTTTGGGGATTATTTGAAAATGTCATGCAGATCAGCATGGGGCAGGCCATACTACTCAGTAAAGCACAATTCTTTTTTTCTTAATAGTTAGTCATTACAATGTAATGGGGAGCCTTTCGGAATAATGATGACACTCAGAAAACATTCAAAATAGTATCTTAAATCCATGTGTCTATCCATATGTCAATATATGTGTGTGTGTGTGTGTGTGTGTTTGTTTGTGTCTGCGTGTATATAAATATATGTATATAAATGCATTAGTGAATCCTGTAGTATGATTACAGGGACGTACGGTACAATGATGTTCACATACACATCATATGCATAAAATGCCACAATGATCAGTGATGGGATCATGGGAGCAGATACAAAGGGCTTAGAAATGATGATCCATGGCTTCTTGATGCAATAAAGACAGGAATGCTAATAGTTATGGCTACCTGTGCCAGGGTCATTCTCATGGCACTGACGGGTGAAGGCTCAATGTCGACCAACTGCGGCACCGAGCTCAGAGTCTGGCACATGCAGCCAAGAGCAGCATCACAAACAGACAAACACAAGGAGTAGTTAGTGGGAAAATTGTTCAGGGAAAAGTGTTATCAGTGGTTAAGTAGTATCAGGAAGACAAAGGAAAGGAATAGCTCATTTTGTATAGGGAGCTCAGATGTTAGAATAAGGTTTTCGAGAAAAAAGAATGAAAGAAATATATAGAGTGGAAAAGCACATAACAGATTAAAAACATGTTAAGAAGGATAGCTAGCTACAATACTCTGAGTTCAGGTGTCAAGTTTCCACAGCAGCATTATTCTGACAACTTGGATCTATTGACAACAACATGAGTACAGTTAAATTACCAAGGCTTTATTTACAAATATAAAAACAATTGTCACTACTAAGAGAATGTCAATTCATGAACAAGGTGTCACAAGAAAAGCAGATCTTTCCAAAGAATATGAGATCACCCTAAAAAAACATGTACCTACATTTTATTGATCCAACTGAGATTAAAGTTAAATGACAAGTCGCATTGAATGCCGCATAAGATGTACAATGAAAGAAAACGGCACATGTGGTTAAATAACATCTTTTCGACTTGGTGAAGGATGTGTACATGTGTGAATCTGTGTCAGTAAGATGGATTTGATGGAAGAAAAAAAAAAGTGGCCTGCTGTGTCAACATGATCATACTTTATACTAGCGAGCAAATTAGGACAACATTGCGTTCACCAGCTCTCACCTTGTCACACTCGCTTGGCTGGAACTGGAAGTCGTGTGCTTTGTGGAAAACTGGGTTCTCTTGCATGAACAACTGCTGGTTGAACTCTTGTATTATCTGAGGAAGAGACACGTACACTTTGCTTTACACCACTTCACAGTGAGCATAGCCAAGATAGACTATGAAGGAGCACAATAAGCTCTATAAACAACAGCAACTTATATTAAAGATACATTTTTAGGAAAGTTTAAGTGAAGCAAAAATTATTTACAGTATCTCACCAGCTTATAGTATCCCTAATGATAAAGACAGTAAAGGTCATCACCTTCCTTAGACAGACACAAACAGACCAAAATCTAAATTATTTTCCGTTTTATCTGGTTTGGGCTTTGTGTCACATGATGCAGGTGACAGACTTAAATATGTAGTCATTGTGCAAGCAAGATGAGCTATGAGGATGAGCTGTGTGCATGTTTGGCTGCATGAGACATGAGCGTGGGACTTACAGTATGTGACGTGTGACAATCATATCAGTGTTTTGTCTGACGCGAAGTTGATATACTGTAAGTGAGAGTTCACTCAGATGACTTAGTGGTTCCCATGCGCAGTTGTAATAACAACACCCATTATGAATATTTTGCATTATTTTGTAGAGAAAGACACGACAATGGAAATTTTTATTGGTACAAAATCATCGTCATTGGAGGCTCACCATTGCAAGAATGCATTCAGATTCAGATTACTTTATTAATCCCAGAAGGGCATGTAGTTGTCACTCGCGGTACCGTCAATTAATTCATCAACTCGTCAATTCAAGTGTGTGAGGGCGCAGAAGCTCAACTGTAAGGACTGTACCTCGACGCATCTAAGAATCAATTACAGTACCGATATTATAAAGAGAGGAGAAAAACGTACGGTGTCACGGGGTGCTTGGGAGATGACGTTTTGAGCTATCCATTCAAGGGTTGCTTGATGTATGTTTACATACTTTTAATAAGATACGGCTCGCGAGCAGGCAACAAAACGTTATGTAGCCTAGTAAGTTAGTGCTAGCACTTATGTTTGCACCAAAACGTGCCGGTATTCTGTCGAATCATGCTCGAAAGCGTCGCTAAACATTGGTTTGTGCGGGTGAATACATTTTGACAACGGTGACCAAGTATGTTGACAGCAATGAGCGGGTCACAATACGCAATACTATTGCTTGACGTCAAGGTGCGCTGTCGGAGAGTTGCCGTTTATATGTCACATTAAACGGAAGATATCCAAAAAAATAAAACATGCTAGACTTTTCATTTTGGCTACCGTAGGGCCAAATCGTTGGTCGTGGATTATGTCACACTAAAAGAAGTTTTGTCATTCCCGACAAAATATGTCGGCCTCGATCTGGGAAATTACCCACGATAGCTAATCGGGCCAATATCGGGGCTAAAATCCTTTAGTCTGGTGTAGGCATTAGGTGTCAAGTGCACTCTAGCATGGCATGGCTTGCCTCGTGTGAGTATGCCCTTATTCTAGTTTTACATGGAAGAATTAGCATCATGGGGATGCAAAATACATCTGAATGAAGGACACTAATGTTAACAAAACTCCTCAAAGTATCTTTAAGAGGTAAGTGAAGTATTGTTCACTGCCGTTACTTTTGAATCAATAAAAGAAGTGTGTGACATTGGGGCTTTCTAGAATATTATAGGTGTTTTTGAATTGCACTTAAACACAGTAAACACATCCAGTGTATTAGTTTTGTGTTGATTACACCTCTGTGCTTCTGTGTTAGTCCATTATAGTTCATAGCAGTCTTGATTTCCTCCAGAGGATTCCACCAAAATGTGGATGTTAAAATTCAGTGAAAGAGGGCTGCATCTTACTCACCCTGGTGGATTTGTCCAACAGGAACTGGAAGGTGTTGTGTGTCGCTTGTGAGGCTTCGAGCTCAGTGCGACACAATGCTATCAAGTAGTCTTTCACATGCTCATAGATCCTGCCATCCAAGGCCTGGAGGACAGAAGAAATAACAGCAAGGATGGATTTGTTGTAGTGGATTCTCATATTCTTTAAAAAGTAAATTATCCAAAAATAATAATAATAAATTATCATAATTCAGGCACGTACATGTTGGGGGTTTACACAAAGAGCTAATGTAGTGCAGACATTACTCCAAAACACATCAGACAGAGAGGTAGAAGATATACAGTACAAATGAATGAAAAGGAAAAGTAAGGATTTCGGTAGATATAACAGGTAATAGTGAAAGCAAGCATATATAAACAGAAAATGTGCATGTGTGCGTACATGTGTTGTATTGGATTGATTTCTCACAGCTGCAGGAGGTGAAGGGGTTCACAACAATACAACACTTAGACACATACACACACACGCACACACATTCTCAAATACTCAGGCATAAATAATGCCAATGTTTGTGCGTATGATCACACACAATACAATAAAAAGGAAATGTAAAGGAAGTTATGTCATTAAGGGTGGGCTAACTTCATTCTAAACGTTTCCTTATTTTGATGCTAATCTCCTTCTCCCTCTTTCTTCTCTTCCCACGCTTTTTTTTTTGGTATTAATCCATTTGCAGTGGCGCTGAAATGAAATGAGTCAGCTTCCAGGAAAAGACCTGTATCATAGCCAGTGGGTTGCTGTATTTGCTTATGTGTGTGTTTGGGCTGAATGAATGCATGTGCAATAAACACAGTCCAGACTGTGAAGTGACTTGCGTGTGTGTTTGTGTCTAACAGATGAATCTGATAACACATCGGGACAGAAAATGTTTATGGAGTGAACTTACAAGCACGGGAGAGAAATAACTAGCAGATTGGTTTCCTCTGGCACTGTCCCCCATTCGCTCGTATTGTGTAGACGTTCTTGTATTTGTGTATGTGCACAACCCCCTGCAGCCTTCTGTCACTCAGAGCTGCTGATTTATTATTCAGGACTGCCTTATAGTGTAGATGCTCATGGGCACCTCAGGCTTGAGTGAGGGAGGAGAGAGCGACACAGAGATAACGATAGGAATCAAACAGAGGGGTAAAAGTAAGATCCTACTGACTGAAAGATTTGAAGAGGACAGAAACATCAGGTTTTAGGGGCACAAAACTCTTTTTTTTAAATCATATTAGAGTTGTAATTTTTTTTTAGGGGCTCCAGAAATGGTCTAAATGCATTGGTTTAATGCCTAACGTCCTGTTACTGTCCACAGTCTTTAATTTTTTAAGTCGTTTACTTGGATATCGGGGTTGGTATTCCAGGTTTTTCCACATCACATTATTATAAACTCAGCTCAGCTCTGCTCGCTTCCAATCGGTCGATTTTCCACGGCCAAATTGTACCATAGGCACTTGGAAAAACCACGAAAAATTTGAATTAAAAAATTTAATTCATAGATAAAACACACTAATAAACAACCATAGTGGACAATTGCAGGGAGGTAGGGAGACTAATTTATTCAAGATAGCTGCAGCAAAGTGGTGACTGTGGAGTAAAACTGCAGTGTCCAGAGCTAAGTTACAGCATCAGTGCACGCTAATAGCAGCATGTATTTTCTCATTTCAAATAAGTTATATTACAATAACGCGGCGATGACAAATCTTCTCCAACAATGAGCCACCAGCAGTGGTTAACATCACCCGGATACGTAAGAGCTCCGCCCATTTGCCCATCAGCTACTAGAAATAGTACCTGATCATACCTTGTATAGTACCTGCTTTTGCCAATGGACCTTTTTTTTTATTTAGTAATGAACGTGTACGTATCTCCGCAAATTGGAGTTATTTGACAAACACTCAACACACAAATCTCAAAAGTGTTTTGTAATTTATCAGTATCTGATTCCTGGACTAAACCAAAAGTTTAGCAGTGAAACAATGAGTGATGAAGCAGCTCTAATTATGACCCATCTTAACGTGTTTGAAATGATAATCTGCCTCCAAAGACTTCTGATTCCTCCTTTGCTCCGAGTACCCTTTACTGTAAATTACAATTTCATGCCTGTCCATCATTTTAACCGAAATTGCTCAATTTTGATCCAAGCAAATCAAAAACCCACAGAAGTCTCTTCTCCACAGACAGTGACAGGAAATGTGACTTTTTTTTTCTCAGATTGAGTTGATTTCTAATTCAAAACTCTCTCTGAGCTCAGAATTTCCTGGAAATTCCCTCAGGACATGAGCCATGACTGAAACTCTAAAACCATGAAAGAACATGTCATCGCAGTAATACTTCAGCTCCCTTGAATATATTATAAACTAGCGATGCACGACAACAATTTTTTCCACCAATACTTATAACCGATAACTTGCAGCTTCTCCAAACCGATACCAATACCGATAACCAATATCATTTTTTAATGGTTTATATTAAGGCTCTTTAACAATTTCGACACCAAGGACCCCCCAAACTGATGGAAAGGTGGAGCAGGGACCCCCTACTTATGTATATTGTATTGACTTTGTGTCAATACAATATACGCTGTTTCATGTTAAACTGGTCCTATAATAGGACACCTTTTTATTGTCACAATACACAAGTACAAT
Organism: Phyllopteryx taeniolatus; assembly: GCF_024500385.1. Taxonomy (NCBI): domain Eukaryota; kingdom Metazoa; phylum Chordata; class Actinopteri; order Syngnathiformes; family Syngnathidae; genus Phyllopteryx; species Phyllopteryx taeniolatus. The sequence goes on along the minus strand of NC_084509.1, from coordinate 1,601,472 downwards.
GCCATGTATAAATGTACCCTGTTACTGTCCAATCAATAAAAAGTTATTCAAATAATACAGAGGTTCAAATATTGTTTTTTTTAATTTTAAACAATATAAGAACGGGCAATGATTCATATTAATGTGTATTTAAATTCAACATTTAAATTTGTGGCTGGGCGAAAAGTGTCGGGGACGGGGGGGAGCATCGGTGCCAAGCGATAAGCCGTCCGACACTCATAATAAGTGGATGCACGGTCGCGTTGGTCCTGCTGAAGAAGGCTGTTGTGTGTTTTGATATTAGTTCCATTTGCCGATGATCTAATTTTTTGTGCAGTCAGCGAACGCTGCAGAGGAAGATGGATAGGACCGGCGCTCTTTTGGGGTTACCTTTTAGCTTAGTTGTTAGCCTGCCTCGGTAACCACGTTACAGTGTCCAAATAAGCCACCTCCGCATGCTCCTCTATCGGCTTACAATGCTACGCGAGTCCGGTGCTTCATAGGCCACTAGGTCTTGGCGACCACTGAGCGCCAAGGGTACTATGCTCACAAGTGTCTCAGTTACAAACTCAAAGTCACTGGATGATTGAAAATTTCAGCAAGTCCTGGCGATCATATGCTAATTTACAGTACTTTGGATATTGACTAGTTCTGGTGTCGTAGGTTAAAATATCCATGACTGTCACAAGCCAATCCAACAGCAGACGCAAGCGACCAGCACACCACTGAATGAGAAGGCTCTTGTTATCGTTACCGGTGCATTTTTTTCTTCCATATTGGACCTATTGGTGCGAGGTCAATTGTTCACAATATCAGTTAATAATAACAGTCCCGATACCTATCCTGCATCTCTATTATAAACATAAATTGCAAATGAAATTAAACATGAAGTCCATGGACTCGAGGAAATTAAGTCTTTAGCGGATTCCCTCAGACATCTTTCAATCATTTTGACAGATACCTGTATGCTGTGGAGCAGGTCTGTGTGGTAGTAACGGTCATGGTGAGCATTGGCGGCAGCTAGTGTTAACAAATAGTCATTTCTGGCCTGTGTTGCCTTCGAGTTGCAGTCACTTCTCTTTGCTTTCAACTGAAAAGACAATGACAGACAACAGTTCAACTTCCTCTTTAATCTCCGTGTGGGGCTCATCCGAGATGCAAACTGAAACAGCTTTAAATGATGCAAAGATTTTTTAACATTAACCTACCACATTAGAAGACAAACACACAGTACTATATGGTTGACTTAAAAACCCTCTTACCTTTACACTCGCTTTTTGCAAGCTAATTCTTGACTGGAAAAGAGCCAGTTTAGACCTAAAACGAGAGAGCAATAAACAAGAAACAATACATTCATTTTAACCTAAAATAGCAATTAAAATGTGCTTTCCAACTGAATTCAAACTACTACAAGAACATTTTGCTTAAGCTATGTTAATATTCACTGAATCTGAATGTGGATCCTAGTCACATTTTAATAGGTATACCTGCATAATCTAGTGAAAATCAATACAACAGCTTTTGTGAAAATTCAACTTGACAATGATGATAATGCTCAGTTTTGAGTGACACTGTTGGAAAGGTATATAGAGTTGCACTCAAAATTATAATTTTGCAAATGTGCAAACTTGAACTAGACTGGCTTAATAATAATGGCTGCCTAAGATATTAATTGTGTTATAGGTAACCTAAAATCTAGTTTGCAATGTGGGTTCATACATTTTGAGTGAAACTGTGTGATGTCATTTAAAAATACTACTACTAATAATAATAATGTGTATTATTGTGGTAGAGAACAGATCTTGGAGGCTTTAGCTACATCAGAGTGGAATTAAAAAATATTAGAAACATGTCTTAGTAGGACGCAGGTCTATGAACTACCAACTACAATAAACAATTAACATTTCCATGCAGCTATTGTATTTGAGCAGTTGTCTACTCAGTGTACAGTATAGTAATCAAACCTTTAGAAGAACGCATCTGATCTCCCCCAGAATTCTGTCAAACCTCTGATTCATATTGAAAATTAATCTTAAGGATGCAGGTGCTTGACAGCAATAATTCTCCGCCTGACGCAGCCATCATAATTCAGCCATTGTGGCATTCTGATAACAGGATGTGTGCTGACTCTGTGGGTTTTATGTTCCTTATGCCTGTATGTGTTCAATTTGCAACACCAAAATGTGTACAACATTCTCTCAGAAATGTAAACATGTCTGCATCAGTGTGATATACCGTGTATTCCTATATCAAATGAGGTAATGTGTGGTAAAGTACGGACAGAATAACCTTTAATTTGTTCAACAATGGGGATTTGGGTTTTCATAGCAGTAATTAGATAGCAGCAGCACACAGGAAGAATACATAAAAAGAAAAAAAAGTTTTAAAAAAATGATGTACAGTATATATATTTACAATGTACCGTATGGTAATGAGTCAAACAATACTGCTACTCTAAGTGTACCCTTAAGTCTGTTTGTTTGTCCTTGCGCTAAGCCGCTAGGCACTCTTTTTCTCGATTGAAATAAAATGGCTTGGCGGAGGAGTAGCTATAACTTTCTATTGAGTGGCAGTCAATAGGAAAGAGCTGAATGGTCAATCAATGCAGTCTACACAATATGGCACTGCAACTCGCCACATAAACCTGGCAGTAGCTCATTTCACTTCAGTTAGAAATTGAAAAATAACCTCAAACCAGAATACACTTAGGCTTGCTGCTGTTAGGTGGCTTCCATTTATTAACTGGTAATAAAACTCAATTTATTAACTTGTTGTTTTGTGTTTGCCCTTAGCTGTTAAGAAGAATGATGGCATGAAGTTTGCACAAATCTAAAGTATTTCCATCCCTAAATTGCACACACTTACTTGGCTTCTATATCCGCCTTTTCTCGTACCGCGTGGGCAACCTGCTCACAGTCGTAGTATTTTTTCTTGGCTTTCGCCAATTCCTTCACCGACTCCTGCAGCTCTGCCTGAATGCCACTTAACTGATCGATGATCTTTGTCAGGGGAGAAGAAACATAGGGAAGAAGTAAGCAAAACAGCTTTTGAACATACAGTAAATCACATGTGAAAAGTGCGCCACGATGAAAGTATGTCCTCATGTAGTGGCCCCTTCCTGCGGTGTTCCTTAAAGTTCAGTCTTAAAGCCTATTCTGTTTGCACACTACATGAAATTACATTAGCAAATTTGAAGGTATTTCATACCTCATGTATGCAGATGACTTCCAGATTTAGTTTTACCGGTAATTGATGCCCCCCTTAGCTCCTAAAGTTGCCAACTGTTTAGGATCACTTTTTAAAAATATGCACTGCAGCTGAAGACATTTTGGGGTCATATTCGATCAGGCAATGCATTTTGATAAACATGTTAGAAATCTAACCTAATCCTGCTTGTTTCACTTCATAAGTATTACTAAACTTAGGTACATAATATTATGTAATTCGGAACTAGAAATCATAATTCTGGCTTTTGTCTCCTTATTGCAATTCTCTCTTCACCAGTCTCAACAAAACCTCATTAGATCATCTCCAATTAGTTCAGAATGCCGCAACTAGGCTTTTGTCTAGCTCCCATAGGTTTAGCCACATTACTCCCCTTTCGTCATCCTTGCATTGGGTCCCTGTCATTTTAGGATTCAGTACAAAATTTTGACAGTCACTTACTGAAACTTCAAGGGTCAGGCTCCTCTATACTTGGTGAGTCGATGGACTGTCAGTAATAATGAGTCATTATCAAGGTAAATACAGCCACTACAGTAAGTTTTTCCTTATTTGAGGTTGTTGTTGTTTTGTTTTGTTTTTTTTCTTCGTCCTGTTCGGCTGTTAGGACAAGCAGAATGGAAGGTCTGTATCCCTTTTATGCCGGAACAGTTTTACTGTGTCACAGTGGAGTTTTTAAGCTTCTGCTGTGGTTTCTTAGTATTATAATTGAAGTTTATTGAGAATCAGAGTCGAACAGAACAAAGTTTCTAGAGGGGAGAGAGAGAAACGAAGACAAAAAACAAAGCACTAATTGTAAAGTGGCCGTGGGGGTCGCAGGGACGTAATGCCAGCCCCCCTGCCAACCCCCTGCCACCCCCCAACCGCCCCACACGCCCAGCCCCCCCTAGGAGAGCCAGGTTGTATACAAGTGTACAACACCCCCAATGTTTAAAGCTATATTGTATGTAACCTTTGGTGCCCCCCTAAGCTCAAATTCTGCATTACAACAAAAGAACAGAGCAGTCGCTTCAATATGACGTAGGCAATGCATGTTATGCCCCTTCGATGTGCTTCTACAACATTTTTACTATGTTTTGAAGCACATATGTCATTTCCGCGTCGTCAATCCGTGCCGTTATTTGCAGTGCGCCACCAACCAGGCCAGCGCAGGAAATAAATAGGGCATTCACTCAATATAAAAAACTAAGATTTATGACAAATACGGCAAGGTGTTAGAGGAGCTGAATGGCTTAATCAGCATTGCTTCATCTCCTCTATTAGTGGTTTGGGTGAAAATGACTTATTTTTAAACAAGAAGTTGTGGATTATAGCTTTAAGAGGAGAAGCCATTAGTTAAGGAAATCTGTACATTGCAGAGAATAAAGACAAGATAACTATTCATGAAACGACACAAGTGTCTCCCTCTGTATACTCACCTTTTTTAGTTGCTGCTCCTTGTAGAGTCTGACCGTCTTTGCAGGATCTGAAACTTGACTCTTGTAGTCATCACACACATTGAGTCTGGACTGGCTCACCTGCACTGTACCCTCTAAGTAGGACCGCCACACTGCATACACATTCCTGGTTGGACAGGACAAACACAGTGGAACAATGCACTGTTACTGACGTAATTACTGTATAAATGTATAATATAAATGGTTAAGTTATCATGTAATTACATTTAATGCACCACTCTAGGGCAGAGGAACAAGAATATAAGATGATGCATGATTCTTTTTCATTAACCTTGGTGCTGCTGTATTTGCTCAAATCCGCTCCAGAGCATAAATTAAAATTCCTTAAATCATCACGTTTCAGTGTCTTTTTATTAAACAAAGAATAATTACGCAGACTACACAGACGGTGCTTGGATTTGTTTTGCCACAGGTGCAATCTGCACATATGCAGTACATTAAGTTAGTTTGTAATTGAATGGACACACACACAGACCTGTAGTCTGTTCTCTGGTCATCAGGATTGATTCCAGGCCAGTCTCTCTTTAGGTATTGGCTGGCTAACTTCTGCAGAGCCTAAGAAGACAAGTAGAGAATATAATATTATTTCATAAAATACATTATTGCTATACACAATACAGTTTACAGTTTTGAACTGAATTTACCAACACCAAAGTATAAGGTTGTTTTTTAAATACAATGTCTCATTTCCCTGTGTGATTAAATCTGCACAAAGTTGGATGGCGACCCCATTGAAGCAAGCCCATTTATTGTGTGCTGATCTACTTTGTCAGTAATTGTAATACATTTCAATCAAACAATCATCATCTTAACATTTTCACCCTGTCAAGATTGTTCCTATAACAATGACTGGGCAGGCCATATGTATCAATTAAGGCACAGTTATCTTGTAGGTACAGTATGCGCCCCAGTCAGAAACTAGAGGGCTGCAGGAGTGTGTAGCCTACATCCACTGCAGTGGGTCACTGTGTCACTAGTAACAACTCACCCACACACGCACTTCCCTTTGTATATAGAGTATCTGTGACGATGAATGCGCGCCACACAAGGAAGCTGAACACAATGATACACCCTGTGTTACATTACTCAAATAATTATCATATACTGTACTGTAGCTTCTAGTGAATTTCCTATTCTCATTTGTAATCAATGCTCCTCTTTTTTTTCATTCTCTACTGAGTCTATAGTCAGAACTGTGAGGCAGACGCTCTAACCAGTCTTCCACCGTACCGCCCTTACGTTACCTACAGTATTTATTTAGTCTTGTTTATCCACTGACTTGTTTTTTGGGGGGGGGGGGTTTCGTCACTTTGAATTTTCTTTGGAATTTTTCCTGAGGCACTTCATGGCCATGCCAAGACAAACCTTCATGCTGTGCGGATTTGCCGGATTTCCACTGGACCTGCAGCCAAGTTGCTGGCCATAATGTGCAACCGACAACAGCCAATCCGCGATGACCCTATGAAAGTGCCAATTGCAAGGCTCAAATGTATAGTGTGTGCAGCAGAATTCAGTTTCATTTCAATTTACTTTCTTTGTTTAGGCTACTATAACCATCAGGTTGAACCAGAAACCCTACATGACCAGCGAGGCGTTTTGAACAATCATTTTGCACAGTTTGAGGCAGTGAACAAAACCCAGGTAAGGAGGTTCAGGCCCTGAGGTTTGAGGTCGCTGACGTCTGGCGCACCCTCCAGAGCGTCAACATCTGGAAAGCAGCAAGTCCTGACCACATTCATGGACAACCGCTAAAGGAATGTGCTGACCAACTGGCCCAGGCACTAACGGACATTTCTAACACCTCAATAGATCAGGCCATTGTTCCAACATGTGTTAAGATACTGTAGCTACTATAATCCCAGTGCCGAAAAAGCTCACCATCACAAGCCTCAACGATTATCACCTAGAAGCACTGGCTCCTATCAAGATGAAGTGCTTTGAGAAGCTGGTTAAGGACCGCGTCTCCCCCAGACTTCCCCCTTCATTTGATGCCCTTCAGTTTGCGATCTGCCCCACAAACGTTGCCTTCTCATCCATCGTCCACCTGAGCCTGCCTCATCTGGAGCAGAATAAAACTTACATGCGAATGCTGTTTGTGGACTTGAAATCAGCATTTCATACGATCATACTCCAGCACCTAGTGTGCAAATTACCCGCCTTGGGTGTCAGCACCCCCTGACCAACTAACTAACTGTAAAGGCCTCTTTATACTCCCGCGGTCGCACGGCCGACAACGTCCCGCATTGCATCACGTGACCGACAAATTGGCCTCTGGCGTCGCTTGACGCCCACACAGCAAAAATTGCAGAGGAAACTCCACCCTTTGGCGTCCTAGCCAATACCAGCCGTAGCGACACCCCCGACTTGGAGGAGAACTGCAGCACACTTACAAACCAGCGCACGTGGGTTGCATTCGAGTATAAAGGCAAACTGCGTGCGGGATAGCCACAGTGACGTCAGCCCGATCGCCGTCCGCGCGAGTATAAAGAAGCCTTAATATTCCGTACAAAGAGACCTCAGCATGTGAGAGTGGGGAAGAACACCTCAAACATATACTTCGAGACTATCCGCGTCCTGAGCTCACTACTGCTCACCTTGATGACCCATGACTGTCAAGTCAGATCCAGTAGAAACCACATCTTTAAGTACATGGAGAAGACAACAGCAGTATGTTAAAAATGTAACATTCATACAGACACCATTACCCGGTCTGAAACACCAGTAGACACGACCTTAAGCATGACGTAAATTTGTAATGGAACAATCAGCCAGGGCAGCACACTGTATGGAATAAACACCACGTGTTTGTATGGTACAACCTTTCTCAACATCCTCTTGAATCAATATACTTGATTTCCTCTCCATTCTCTACTTGTCTGCACTCCTCTGTGCCAAAGCCATCTGCCTTTTATGTGAGAAGAAACACGGTGACTGGCGGGCTATCAGGGAACAAGCGTGTGAGTCCACCGACGTAACAGCCACACAGCATGCTGGCCTTTTTGGGCAGTACAGTGAAGAATGACCCCAGCCTAAAACTATGCCAGCAATGTTGATTGTGGGAGGTCAATACAGGACAAACAACTCTCTCTCTCTCTCGCTCTCTCTCTCTCTCTCTCTCTCTCTCTCTCTCTCTCTCTCTCTCTCTCTCTCTCACACACACACACACACAAGCACTGCTCTGTCATTGGTTAAATCAGTATCACACGGTTTATGGGCACCGTGTTGTTATCCAGCATCTCCATTTCCCTCATAGGCGGGCAGTTAACTACGGTGGCTTTACCCAGTTTTTGCCATTTTGTGAGTGGATTCTTCTCCAAATGGTTTGTTCCGCCTATCCCAGACGAAGCATACAGATGCATCGTTTCCTGAAAACCCCATAAAGACTACGTATATTTAAAATGTGAAGCTGTTTCTTTATGATAAATAATAGCTAGTCACTGTCAAATATTGCTCAGGTTCAATTGTTTTAGATTGTTCCATCCATTAATTTTCCACACCGCTTATTCTCACTAGGGTCGCGGGTGTGCTGAAGCATATTCCAGCCATCTTTGGGTGAAAGGCGGGGTATACCCTGAACCGGTCGCCAGCCAATCGCAGGACACATACAGTATAAACAAACAACCATTCAGACTCACATTCAGACCAATGGACAATTTAGAGTCTTCAATTAACCTACCGTGCATGTTTTTGGGATGTGGGAGGAAGCCGGAGAACCCGGAGAAAACCCACCCAGGCACGGAGAGAACATGCAAACTCCACACAGGCGAGGCCGGGTTTGAACTCTGGTTATCTGAACTGTGAGGTAGATGTGCTAACCAGTCGATCACCGTGCCGCCCTGTTTTAGATTGTTGTAGAATAGAATAGAATAGAATAGAATAATTCTTTATGGTCCATCGAGGTGGAAAATTTTCTTTGGCTCACCAACAAAGAAGACAGACAGCACTAAAATAGAGATATTGACTCGTACTGGACATACTTCCGTGATGATGTGTCAATAAAGTTTATTCAAACAATGTACAGCACAAGAAAACTGTATGAAAAGCCATAGATTAAATAAATAAATGGATTTTGGATTAGCATGATGCAACTAGGCGGCACGGTGACCGACTGGTTAGCACATCCGCCTCACAGTTCTGAGGACCGGGGTTCAAATCCCGCCCCCGCCTGTGTGGAGTTTGCATGTTCTCCCCGTGCCTGTGTGGGTTTTCTCCGGGTACTCCGGTTTCCACCCACATCCCAAAAACATGCATGGTAGGTTGATTGAAGATTCTAAATTGCCCTTACGTGTGAAAGTAAGTGTGAATGGTTGTTTGTTTATATGTGCCCTGCGATTGGCTGGCGTCTAGATCGGGTGTACCACACCTCTCGCCCGAAGATAGCTGGGATAGGCTCCAGCACGTCCGTGACCCTAGTGAGGATAAGTGGAACGGAAGATGAATGAATGAATGATGCACCTAACGGGAACTGAAGTTTTTGTTTCTAAACATTAGTAGGTTTAAGATGACAGTTCCGGAAAGCGATCATAAGGCGCTTGCTGGTACTACAGTATATACTGTAAGGTGGGTAACAACATGGTGCCCACACACATAGTCGGAGAGACCTTATTTATATGTAACTTTGTTCCTCGCCTCATCCATCCAAGGTCAATTTTCTGTGTGAAACTGATTGTGCCTATTTGTCCCTTACGACTTGCACCCTATTAATCTAGCTCCCCTTTCCCTCTCACTTTCTCCCATCTCTCTGACTCCATCTGTCTCACAGGCCTGCTAATCGGATGAATTATGTCTGTGTTGAGTGTAATTTGTATGTGTTAACAGGCGTAGGCCAACTAGCCGAACACCGTGTACAGACAGTGATGAGAGGCAAAGGGGCAACATGGCATCAGTAAATTGATATACAAAAACATTTGGGTGCAAGTGAGCATTAAAAAAATAAAAAATAAAAAAATAAAAATTCCTATTCATTACCTGCTTTAAAAGACAGGGTGTGTGGCTGTGTTTATCACACAAACAGGCACATACAAAATTAAGGAGGCAATCCAGTGAATCTCCTAGGGGCTTGTTGCTAGGCAACCACTATTTCTAAGGTTATAAAGAGTGCCGAGGGAGAAAGGAGTGAGAAAAAAATCAAGGCAAAGAGGTCGAGAGGAGTAGACACACTGACCCTGTTCTGAAACCAAAGGTGCTGAGCACAATAAACATCCATTTTCTATATAGCTTGTTCTATTCTGGGAATGTGTACGTTGATTTAAGGTAAAAGGCAGAGTGCAACCGTGAGTTAGCTGTGTGGTGAACAATATACAGTAGTTAGATGATACAGTATATTAGCTCTCCCATTTTGGCTCTCTGTAGAATGGTCGCAGGTACAGCCTACAGGTACTATTTTTAGCATCTCAGTTGAGGCCACCCTTTAAATGAATGTGTAATCTCTGCTGTCATTGGTTGCATGTCCTTCTACAAGACCACATGTATGAAATAACACTGTGTAAACACATTGGTGGTCCTGTTGTGATAAACTGCCAAACACCGGCAGTGAGAGAGTATGTTGGACTATTATTCACGTCTATGAAACGCTCTCATACTATACGCTAACATCTTGTATGATGTCATCCATGACGACAGTCCATCTTTTTTAAGTTGCAAAGAGATCCACAAAAAAGTCAAAGGAACACACACAGTTAATCCTTTGTCTCTGTCTGAACTAAAGTCTCAGATTATTTGTTGACGTTTGCGCAGGCATTTTTATTTATTTTTTTTTACACTTTTTTAGTTGGTCTGGGGGCTGAGATAACAGCCTTTTACAGTACGTGTTTCCCCTCCATCAATAACCTTGAGATTTTCCCTGACAAATTTGATTTAGATTCCTTCCGTGCAGTAAAACAAAAAACATACCTGTGCATAATCCCTCTCAAGTTGTCCCTTCTTCAGACTGTAGCTCCTGTAAATAAACAAAATTAAAAAATCAGCACACGTTGGTCAACATAGTCATTAAAATAGTAACCATAACATACAAAGTGTATGTATTTCAAACCATGTACTTTATTTTTCATTCTTCTAGCCATTTACTAGCTGACTTTGGGTGAGAGGCAGGGTACACTCTGGACTGGAAGGCACAGAAAAACTGAAAAACTATTCGTACACATGCACAGAAACACACTCATGTGCACGCACATAAATACACACACACACACACACAAACACACTGATGGGAAATTTAGCATATTCAATTAAGCTATGATGCTTGTTTTTGTAATGTGGGAGGAAGCCAGAGTACCTGGAGAAAACCTATGCAAACACGCAAAATATTTCAACTTGGGTCAGAGTTGAGATTCAAACCAAGAGATCATAGCTAGGCCATACATTCCAACATATATTGTATTGCATTCGAGATAAAATTTAAAATTGCTCAAAGTATGAAAGTGTATTGGCATGGTGGACGACTGGTTAGAGCGTCTGCCTCACAGTTCTGAGGACCGGATTTCAATCCCCGGCCCCGCCTGTGTGGAGTTTGCATGTTCTACCCGTGCCTGCGTGGGTTTTCTCTGGGCACACCGGTTTCCTCCCACATCCCAAAAACGTGCATGGTAGGTTAATTGAAGTCTCTAAATGGCCCCAAGGTGTGAATGTGAGTGCGAATGGTTGTTTGTTTATGTGTGCCCTGCGATTGGCTGGCAACCAGTTCAGGGTGTACCCCGCCTCCTGCCCGATGATAGCTGGGATAGGCTCCAGCGTTCCCGCGACCCTTGTGAAGATAAGTGGCTCAGATAATGGATGGATGGATGAAAGTGTATATAATAGGGCTGCATGATATTTTGTTTGAGCATCGTCATCACGATGTAGGTGTGCGCAATAGTCACATCGCAGGGTCTGCTACGATGTTGGCGTACTGTAATATACAGTGAATCAACTGTAATATTAAAAGTGACCAGCAGAGGGACCTGTTTGGAAATGCGCAAAAGATTAAAAGATCGTACACTTGCTGCATTTCCTATTTCTCTCTTCAGAATAAAATTAGGCAGGCATGCTGCAGCTGCGTGAGTGTGTAAGGTGTGTTCAGGGATTCTGTTCTAATACAGTACATAATTTAAAAAATGTATTAGTAGAACAGTTATTATTTGTATCAGAATGCTTCAGTTAAAGGTCCCGTATTTTGGCTATTTAGACTTCCATGGAGTGATTCTCTAACATGGACTTAGTATAAAAGTGTCAATTTCATTTAAAAAAAGAAAAAAAACACCTTGGTTTTGTCATATGAGTGTCCAGAAAAGGCTCCTCTGACAGCTACTTCTGTTTGACCAAGTTTTGTATCCACTTTGTCCATATTTGGCTGAGACCGCCACCTTTTCTCTGATTGCTGCCTCCGTGTAGAAGACCCACTTGTGAGAGCATGCGTGTTTGTATGTTGACAGCGCTGACTTGGGAGTGGAGAGGTAGACGGAAATCTTCGCTTGTGACAAAGATAAGCTTGACAAATTCAAACGACCTGATTTCAGGCCTCTCGATATAAAAACGTCTGAAAGCTGCAGCTGGCTACTAGTTTGGACTGAAAGGGTGGCAACCGTGGTGAAATGAAATGCCAGTTCAAAATTTTGAATTCTGAACTATGAACTGAACTATTTCATTTTTGGAACGATGAACTGAACTTTGAATTAGCTTAGAAATTGAACTTTCCCAATGCTGAGCCTGTATTATTTAACACTGCAATACATACCACAGGTTTAAAAAAATTGTAACATAATTTTTTTCCAATATCGCGCAGCCCTAATATGTAAGAAGGAATTTTTTTATTTTTGAATTGCTTCTGTACTAATAGTTGTGTTTCTGGAGTGCATGCCCACCCATCAATGGTGAAATTCGACAACAAAGTTAGTTGCATACAGTATGTCCAAAACTAACAGAAACATATTTTGTTTCCCAGTTTGTCCCAAGTGTTTTGGAATTTGTAATGTACCAGTAATTTTACATTTTACTGGTAAATTTTAATCCATCTGCTTGAACATCTTTTCCTTTTAATGTGAATTTCAGTGATCAGTAATGTGTGTGTGTGTGTGCGTGTGTGTGTGTGTGTGTGTGTGTGTGTGTGTACTAAGGCAGATATAAGAGTATAGAGGATTTAGGAGTTGGATTGAGGACACCAAGTTGACTGCCTTGTCCACAAACCCGTCGTCATGCTCGCTCTCTCTTTTTCTCTCTTTCTTTTATCCCCCTCTTAAGACTCCTCCACCTAAAATGCACTGTCTCCCACAGGATTAAACAGCCTTTCATTCCAGATATCTTTCAATCGATCTGTCTGTCTTTCCGTTTTTTTCTTTCACTTCACCTTCATGACGTGCGTGTGTGTGTGTGTATACGTGTGGGTGTGTATGCGTGTGTGTGTGTGTGTTCTGTGAGTCTATGATGATTAAATCCAGCCTTTGGATTAATTAGGGTAAATAACCTCAGAGCAGCTTTTTGGATTTGAGAGTCAAAATCCATCGTAGGCTTTACGGCATGCATGTGTTTGATTACGTTTCACTGGTGTGATGTTTGAAGGTCAGCTCCAACCAGGTAGGTCTTTCATGGATATATGAAATTAATTCAGACTGCTTGGCTGTAGCGGTACGGTGACCGACTGGTTAGAGCGTCTGCCTCACAGTTCTGAGGACTGGGGTTCAAATCCCGGCCCCGCCTGTGTGGACTTTGCATGTTCTCCCCGTGCCTGCGTGGGTTTTCTCCGGGCACTCCCAGATCCCAAAAACATGCATGGTCGGTTAATTGAAGTCTCTAACTTGCCCTTAGGTGTGAATGTGAGCGCGAATGGTTGTTTGTTTATGTGTGCCCTGCGATTGGCTGGCAACCAGTTCAGGGTGTACCCCGCCTCCTGCCCGATGATAGCTGGGATAGGCTCCTGCACTCCCGTGACCCTTGTGAGGATAAGCAGCTCAGATGGATGGATGGATGGATGCTTGGCTGTTTGAAGACGTCACTGCAGTTACATAGGGTCCTAGGCACTGCTCTTACTGAACCTTTAGTATTTCTCAGTAGGCGAGTACCCCAGCAGCAGAAATTAAACACCATGTTGTTGAACTATTATAGCACATTTATCCCCTCCCTTATGGCAAATTTCTTCTAATCGCCAGGCGTCATCATCTTTACAGAGCTGACATAGCATTTGTAAAGTTGAAGTTTACCAAGGTGTTTAAATAGAAAGTTTCACTGTATGCAGCAGGGTGCACTCCAGAGCAAAAGCTGCAAAAATAAAAATGCAAAAAGGTAACAAAAACAAAACAAAAAATGTAATATTAATATTATTTTTAAATAGCGCTGAATGTCTACAAAGTTTATCTTCAACTTTACTAGTGCTGATACTTAAAAATAAAAAAACAATATTAATATTACTATTAAATAGCACTGAATGTCTACGAGGTTTATACTCAATTTTACCAGTGCTAATACTACGATGGGCAAGACAGGTCACAACAATCATAATAATCCATAAAATAACAACATTAATCCACAACATAGCGGCATTTAAGCACACCGGAAGTGTGCTCGCACTCCTTCTGACTGTATAATTTGTCCAGGTTACTGGAGATTCATATTGTGCATGTTTTTGCACGTGCAAAACCTTAGTAAATCAGGCCCGCAGTAGTTAAATTAAAGTGCGCATGGCGAACAAATCTAAACATTCAAAATAAGATGGAGCGCGACATGAAAGTGGAGCGATAGTCACTTGCTGAGAGAAAAACAGCAGATGCTCATACTGTAGCTGTAGGGCTTGTTTCTCCGCCTTCCAAATGAAATCAAGTCTCCCCAATCATTGCATCACCGTGATGCTTTTGTTTTGACAATTCAAGACAACAGAATTGTTACCTTTTCACCAACGATATCAAAGCTCATTTTGCTATTTTGTAGGATTGGAAATTCACATCCATACCTCAGTGACTGCAAGAACAGTTATTGTACTGGCATGGATATTACTATTACTATCATTTTCCTTGTCAGAAAGCTAGGAAGCCCATGTATCCATTTTGTGTACTGTACCACTGAGCGAAAATTGTCATTTTTGCCCACCTGAAAACTTAGTGCGACTTCCCAGTGGCATTTACAGTATACTGTAAGCCTGCTGCAGGGTCGGGGAGTCATTCTAAGTTGTCACGCTACAAATGTGGCTTCATGATTCATTTCATGCTGTACTTTCTTTGACATTGAGCACAATAGCAAATAATGGGCAGAAATTTCTGAGTGGGGTGACATTTTAATGAAGAAGGGGAAAAAACTGTTCTTAAAAAGGATTAAATTCCTATTCGCAAATGTACAATTCACAGGGACACTTATCGCTGCTCTAAAATGTAGCTGCTTGACCCTGCAAGAAATGGATCAAAATCTTGCCTCCTCGACATTGGTGTAAAGCCGCGATTCCAGGCCATGGACTGTGGCACACAAGAGGAGTGCTGTGAAAGATCATCAGGGCTCCCAGGAGAAATGATCCAATTTCTCTTTATTTGTCCTAAACTTATGTATTAATTACAAATATATCTTTTTTCATCCATCAATGGCAGCGAGTTATGGTGACGGGAGGAACAAATAGATGCTTTTCCATTAGATGGCAGAAGTTTGAATAAGCCTGTGTATACACCCGTTGCTATTGACAAAACAGAATAAGTCATGGCTTCCTACGAATTCAGCTTTGTGTTCAATTAAACAGGACCAGATTTCACACTGTCAGTTTGTGACACAAGATGAGATTATTATTTTACTATTCCTAATTTGTGTGACATTTTTGTTTGCTGGTTTACCGTGAAATTTTTCTTCTGTAAAACAGGCGCCTTGACCCATAGGGGTTGAGAACCACTGATGTAAAAAGAAAAATCCAATGATTTTCAAAAGGGGAAACTGAAAAGAGCACTGTAATGGTCACTTTATTTTTCATTTCTCTGAAAAAAATATATATCGGGTACATTATTGTATTCAGCAAAAATAAATTATTGTTATTATAATGTTTGTAAGAATGTTTGATTAATCAGCTTTAGCCCGCATAGAAGCACTCACACAAGTGCAACAATCTAGACATTGGGTATTAAATGCACTTAAGCAAGGTATGGATTGTTTAATGTGAGTGCGGCCTTAGTGGACACCACAATTTAAATGCCACCCAATATGAGATATGTAAATTTTTCCCAAAATATTCTAACGTATATGTAGTAAGTACATTTTCTTCTTGAGAATATTCACATTGCTCCTTTGTCATTTATCTTTAAATTTACAAATGAGATTTTTACTTGTTGAAATATTAAAAGTAGTTAACTTATTTTAATGTTAAAATGTTATTTCAAAAATGCCTGTCCACTAAATAGTTTTAATCCTGGACGATAATATTTCTATTATTTCCACTGGGGAAAAACTGTTTCAAAATCCATCCATCCAGCTATCTATTTTCGATACCGCTTGTCCTCATTAGGGTTGCCGGTGAGTTGGAGCCTTTCCCAGCTGACTTTGGGGAAGAGGCGGGCTTGCACCTTGTCCTGGTTGCAAGCCAGTCGCAGGGCTTTTCAAAATCCAAACAAACAAACAATGTGCCAAAACAGATTGTGTTCAACCTCAAATGTTCCACTGTACTCTATTCTTATGTCAGGGTGTCAGTTCAGTGTACTGTTGTAGTACTGGTACTAGACCTGTTCAATTTAGCTTGCTATGATGCAGTTTGGATTAACCTAGTCTGGATTGTTTCTATCATGGGCCATGGAAGCAATAGCTCCGTCCAGTATGTAAATAATGTAACAACAGAGCCGTGTGACACATTGTAACCCGCTAATTAACAAAGAAGAAAAATGCAGCAGAGTAAACAAGGACAATGGTGGATTTCCAGCATTTTGTGTTGTTATTCGTATTAGGCGGCTAATTAACGAGAATAACATGACAAGCTTTTGTGTTGTCACACAGAAGTGGCGATTTTCAGACAAATTTTACTACCCTTGACGATATTCTTCTTTTTCATTGTCGTTGGGAAATGGATATCGTTAGGGCTAATTCAGACAGAGCATCTTTGTTTTTATGTTTACAACCATGATGTTTTTACTGGCACCCAAATATGCTGCATAACACATTTACACATTCCATGTGTGTCTATCTTTAGTGTGAGTGAAACAATGTGAGAAAGTGAGCAAAAGAAAAGAAATGCAGGCAAGAGAGAGAAGAGCAGGAGATGATTAGATTGGGGTGTCATAAATTATCGATATTTCATCCAAAGACAAAATAAGAGCGTGTGAAGGAAAAGAAGCTTCATCCCCGTTGTCAAATAACCAACAAAAAAATAAATAACACAGTCCAGAGAAGATTGTCAGAGCAATTGTGACAAAATGAAACGAAAGACAAGGGGGTGGATGACACGAGGGACTGAATGAAAAAAAAGAAGAAAGGCATTCAGAGAACAGGAAGAGGGCAGCAGGAAATTCCTTCATTTTCCTGACCCTTTGTCCTTTATAACCAAAAAAAAAACATTCTCAAGGCTGATGATGGCAGACATGACGATGAGATTAAATCATCTGGCAGTTTTTCTACACTTGGGAATGGATGAGAAGACTGTTCATACCTCATGTCTTCCAGCAGGTCACATTCAGTCTGATTTTTAAAGTGCAGTCTTGTCAACTGGTCTGTGTGCGTGTTCTTCAGCTCCTGTGTCACTTTAACCTGGGGGGAACAAAAATGCACATGAACAAGGCAGTTCATTTCATATGCTTGCACATGACACTGCTACACTACCATTGCCTTCTGGTTACCACGTCAATCAGTTGCAAAAATGTCAAGAATGTAATACAAGGCCACATATCATTTGCAGTGTGGAAATCTGGGTTTAAAATTAAGATTTGGTTTTTGTAAATCGTCCTCCATTTGACTATGCTGTTTCATCCATCCATCCATTTTCTGTACCGCTTATCCTCACCAGGGTCACGGGCGTGCTGGAGCCGAACCCAGCTATCTTTGGGCGAGAGGCGGGGTACACCCTAAACTGGGCGCCAAGCCAATCCTAGGGCTATGTTGTTTCAGCAGCTATATTTTTTTAAATATATAATCTCCCTCTCAATGTTCTGAACTCCTGCTTCCATGTTTCCAGTGGCGTATTGAAGAGATTAATGCTGCCTGGAGGAGTTGTGCCATACCAGAGATCGATGTGGGTGTAGCTCAACTTCCCATAGCTGATGTCATGTTATTCTTTAGACCACCGCTGTCGAAGTCAAGACCCAAGGGTCCGATCCGGCCGTCTACGTCAAGCGAAAGAGAAAGCATGCCATATTTTTTTCCTTGACTTCTGTTCAGAACTAGTTATGCATCATTAACCTAACAATCAAATGCTAGGGCAATTATGTAATCCAATGGTGTTATTATTAGGGCTCCCATTGACAAGTGCAAATGCCTGGGACTAAAGCCACACGCCTAGTCCATTCACAGACAGCAGACGCACGCACTTTTTTTATTTGGCCGGAAGATATTGGACAGCTCTCGTGACAAAACAAGCATAAACTTTTGTACAAAGCACATATCATGCACGTTCGGGTTAGTGAGGGACCATGCTATGGTCAGCGATGCGAGTTGGGGGGTACGGGGGGAGTGAAGGGAGGCTACATTCAAATCTTGCAAGCAGTTTGAAACCTGCAAACTCTACCTTTAACAATCAGTTATTTTCAAAGTTTTTGAGACACTGGAGGGAATTGTTTGTATGCAGCAGATGCTGAGCTAAAAAATATATGTATACACATACACACACACACACACACACACTTGTCAATGCCCAGGGAGTCACCGTGAAGGTCATTGTGTATTGTCTGGTGAATTCCACTAGCTATTCACTGCATTAACAGCAGGCACAATCCTGACTCTTCTGGACAAAACAAGCAAACACGCAAATACACTGGCATGTGCACTCTCTCTCTCTCTCTTTCTATCTATTTCTCTCACACACACAAACACACACACACACACACACACACTGCAGAGACTGTCTCTCATCTACTGTGTCTTATGATAAGGAGGGCGAGGTTCATTACTTTTTGATTTCTCCCTCTATCATTCATTGTAAAGCACAGGAAGCAATGGAGAAGAGGAAGGGCGAGAGGTGGCAGAGACAGAGTGGGGAAGAGCGGCTGAAGGTGGACTGGTCATAAAAGCTTAGTTGGGAAGAAGATGGCAGGTGAGCAAGTGACAATAAGGGGGGGAGGGAGGGAGGTAGGGGGGAGGGTGGGAGTGAAGGAGAGAGAGCGACACAGACAAACAGACAGATAGAATATTGCAGCAAATAAGAGATGAGCAAGATGAAAGTTGAAATAACTGAGTACAACTTTAAGCAGTAGGTAAAAGAGACTGTTTTTTTTACCGGCATTACCAGATTACCAGATAACTAGCAACCCTTTACTGCTCAGTGACTGTTTTTTTTTTTTTTGTCAATGTCTTTATGTCTCAAAAGTGTTCTCTGTCAATTGACTGTCTGTTGTCGTACTAGAGCGGCTCCAACTACCGGAGACAAATTCCTTGTTTTTTGGACATACTTGGCAAATAAAGATGATTCTGATTTTGATTCTGAAAAAGAGCAACGTCTCGAATGTCATGCAACAGGAAAAGTGCAACTGGAGTGCTACTGGTATTGAACGAGTGGAACCTCTCAGGTCAAACACAATCCATTCCGTGATGCTGGTCGACCCCTTGCTTCTTTGAATTAGACACAATTATCGCCAAATTAAATCATGAAAATGGAAAGAATCTTTTATTTTCAAACTGTCCTTCTGTCATAAGACCTTTATCAACTGTAGAGGGCAAGGCAATGTTTTCAACCGCAGGAAAAACGCTTAACTGTCATACAATTTAGAAGTTAAAACATTGCAGTTGTTAAGCCATAAAAAAATAAAACACTACATTTTTACTTAATTGACAAAAGCAATTCTTAACTGTCATACAACTGCAAGAAGAAGTGAACTATCATTACAAAACGCTTTAATTTAAATCAACTTTGATAACAACTGTCAATGCTGACACTTGGGCAGGAGTTGTTAACATGGAGTCCGCTGGCATCAGGTCGCCCCCAAGTACCACATGAGTAGGCTATGGGACTGTTCTAAAAATAGCTCGCCAGTGCTTTCCTACTGAGTGTAATTTCCAAGGAATGTTGTAAAAGTGATCATTTGAAAATTTAATGTGTGCAGATATATAGAAATAAAGTGTACTTAGATTTATAGAAATAAAGGGTTGTATATTGATATCTGTTTCTTACCTAGTAAAGTCATTGCTGATAATTATTTGGAGAAATTATTAACATGGTCAGTGTCTTCACATAGAATCGGTAAATCGAGAGCTTCGCCTTTCGGCCGGGCCCAATGGGTGCAGGCCCGGCCACCAGGCGGTCGCCTTCGAGCCCCACCTCCAGGCCTGGCTCCAGAGGGGGGCCCCGGTGACCCGCGTCCGGGCAAGGGAAAACGTCTTCCTGAATTCTTTGTCATCATAGGGGTTTTTGGAGCTGTGCTTTGTCTGGTCCCTCACCTAGGACTTGTTTGCCATGGCTGACCCTTTCAATTGAAAGCTAGGCTGTGACATACAGTTTTTACATATATTCATACATACATACATACGGATCTGAAACAGGATGCAAAGCATGAAGACCAATTCGAAACTCACAGTCATCTCACATATAGCCCTTATTACAGTAACACATGTTGACATACGGCTATATTCCATGTCTCATGAGATTTTCTTCCAAGTGAAGAAGTGTTACATAAAATGACACATATTCTTTTCCCACTATATGTGTGACCTGTGATTGACTGTCAGTTGGGATAGCAACCCTGAATAGGATAAGCAGTATTAGAGAAGTGTATATTTTTTATATACGATATGTCTCATGCCTAATTAACTATTAGTTGTCCATCTATCCATTTTCTACACCGCTTCTATACGGGTGAAATGGCGCCTATGATGAGGCCTTGTACATCCTGGACTGGTCACCAGCATTCCGCAGGGCACAAGCAATCATCTTTGATCAAAATATGTAAATGATGCATTCTTACTGTGTAAACATATGTGCTGAGACATCAACAAGACACTTAAGCAGCTTCGTGGATCCTACTGGGAGCCAAAGTACTGTAGTAGTTTCCAACAGACTGATGCAGGGGTGTAATGAATATGTCAGCCACATTCACAGGTTATGCCATAGTCGACAAAATATTATCCTTCAACCAAATCATTTCCACACATATGACAAAAGTTATGACTACATGAAAAACGAAGCGGGCAATCGATATTGTGATCAGGTATTGTGATCATCAGCCTCCATGGTGATGTGTTTCACAGACGTGACATGACACGTTCAGGGAAGATTGGAAGCCACAGCACAAGTGGCACATGGGGAATATGTGGTAATTAAGAGGAAACTGTGCACTGGTTCACACCAAGGTAATTGCCTCTCATGCAGCTATTTCAGGACAACACACACACACTACCAATCATAAAAGGGACTTAGCAGTGTTCTCAGAAGCCCTTTCTGAATCAATACAGTAGTGTAGTGCGTGTGTGTGACCCTGGACAGACTGAAGGTCTTCCCCTCAAGACAACAAGCATCATAATCTCACACAAGCATATTGAGCCAGTGCTTTCCAGTATACAGTAGCTGGGCACATAACACACAGATGGCAACATAGCTAGCTAGCATATGTGCTTGCTAACGCCACGAAAAAAAAGGGGCATTCATATGAAGGCTATTCATGATATTTGATATTGTCACATTGCGTGTGAGGGGGGCGTAGGAACAATGTGTCACATGTGTGTGTATAGTAGCGTGGCTTGTTGTTGTGTATAAAGGCGATGTGTGAGCCAACGTAGCGTTTTGTCATCTTGACGGCTGGACAGATGTCACCATCATCAACATCATGTCATTATGGTTAATATTAAGAGCGATAACACGCCGCTGGTAAAAGCAAGCAAAAATTGCCCTTTCTGTGTTGTGTCTGCCTTTTCGAACAAGACGCTTTGTGTGCGGTTATCTGGACTATTAATCATGTTACTACTGTACATTGTTTCCCATTCGTCATTGTCTCAGTCAGGCTAAAAAAAAAAATGTAAAAAAATAAAACAAGAAGAAAAGCATCAATAACGGACGGGCAGTGGAAATCACTCACCTTCCTCGGCGGCGGCTGCATTTTGGAGTATTGACATGAATGGTATTTCCCCTGTGAAATGTATTGTAATCCAAAAAAAAAACAAATCGGATGATATTTCTTCCTGCAACGAGCATAAAAAAATTTAAATAATAAAATGACAGTAGTCCAAGCGACAGGGAGGAAAGACGGGGAGTTAGATTTGTACTCCGGCGGCCATGATTGATGGCAAACGGGCTGTTTTATACGAAGCAGAAAGTGAAGCTGCGAGGAGAGTGTGTAAGCACTTTTGTGTTGCTTGCTGCCACTGCTGGATGACTGGAGAGAGTACAGTAGTGTACTGAGCTGATCTGAGCTGGGGAGGGGGGCGGAAAAGCAGAGGGGAGGAAAGGTTGATAATAACGGGGAACCCCATCGGATGCCAAGAGCAATGGGTCCCCCGAGTGGCGACGCATGGTACAGCATCCGGTGTCGGTAAAGGGGAATAACAGGTGCAAAAGAGAAACCTTTTTTCCTGACTACTAATTTCCTGCCTTTCACCTTATGTCTCCACAACACGTAGGTAACATTTCACAGTGTTCAGTGAGGTTATTTGTGCATTCTCGTCGTCAAGGAGGACATCCTGCTCGTGACAGCTAGCTTGACTGTGCCGCAGAGGCTCGGCTGCATGGCAACAAGGCACCGCAGTCGAGCGCAGAAACATCGATGAGGCACTTTTCAGGTTGCACGTTTGCATTGGTTTGACGCATTCAGACTGCTAAAATAATATATATAAAATGTATAATTTGCATATATATATATATAAGAGAGAATTTATTTGATATCCTTGACAGTATCCGTCTTAAGATCAATGTACTCGTATGGTCTTTGTCCTTAGTAGGGTAACTTTGGCATACTAGTAGGACAAAAGAAATATACTAGTTAATATCTAGTGCGTCACTTGTAGTACGTAGTTTGAGCATTTATTCGATAACCTTGATATCCAGCTCAAAGACTGTGTACCATGTACTAGTACGCACTTTGTCCTCACCAGTAGGACTACTAGTAGGACAGCTAAATGTTATTATTAGTGAAGGAAAACTCAGATTCAGAAAACTCGTCACTGAAAATCTTCTTTGACATGACTTAACACGCAAACTATGCACTAGTTGACAACTACCTGCCCCTGGTGACATAATAAAAACAATTTACCATCTGGCGCTTCACTAGTAGCACTGTTTGAACATTTATTCAAAACTATACTAGTATGCCCTATGGAGTTTTTCTTTACTAGGAAGACAATTACTTTATGTTACTAGTAAGTCAAAATGTCCCTAGTTGACAACTGCATGCTACTTGTGATTTAAAAAAATTAGTAAACATCTAGTGCTAGTTGGAGCGATATGCTTGCGCGATAGCCGTGCAGTAATATGCACTTTGTCCTCACTAGTAACTAGCCAGGACAACAGCATGTTACTGTTGAGGCAAAACTACTATTGGGCATATTGATTCTACTCGTTGGGTCCAACAGCACACTGGTGTGTCGTGTGTGGCACATGCCTACTAGTGTTACTAGTGCAACACAGTAGTTTACAAGTATGATTTAATTGCATGCTAGTAGGCCAAAAGTGACACTACTAAAGAAAAAAAAACGTAAAATCTATTGTAGTCGTGCTACTAATGCTCCCCAGTCATTCTTCTATAGGGTGTAGAATTGTTGTACTTGTGAGGACAAAGTACTACAGTACGTGGACCTTAACCCTCTGATGCATGACTAATGAGATTCCTATAAGTAGCTGTCCACTGTAGTGACCGCATGCATCTATTTATTCCGTTGAAAGGGGACATATTTTGCCAAACCAACTTTTTCTGGTATTTGGGATGTAATATTGTCTGTGTGGTGTAAAACATGAATTAAAATTGTCCACGCATTGCTGAGCTCCAGACGTTTTTCTGCCGAGAGGCCTGAAATCAGGTCATTCGGATTTCTCGAGCTTATTTACGTCACTAGCGTAGATCTCCGCCTTCCTTTTCTGCTCCCTCGCCAGCGCTGTAAACATAACAAACACTTGTGCTCTCACAAGTGGGTCTTCTACACGGAGGCAACCAATCAGAGGAAAGGGGGCGGTCTTAGCCAAATATGGACAAAGCGGATACAAAACTGGGTCAAACAGAAGTAGCTGTCAGAGGGCCCTTTTCTGGACATCCATCCATCCATCCATTCTCTACCGCTTATCCGGGTCGGGTCGCGGGGGCAGTAGCTTCAGCAGGGACGCCCAGACTTCCCTCTCCCCAGCCACTTCATCCAGCTCTTCCGGGGGGATCCCGAGGCGTTCCCAGGCCAGCCGAAGGATGTAGTCTCTCCAGCGTGTCCTGGGTCGTCCCCGGGGTCTCCTCCCGGTGGGACATGCCCGGAACACCTCACCAGGGAGGCGTCCGGGAGGCATCCGAATCAGATGCCCCAGCCACCTCATCTGGCTCCTCTCAATGCGGAGGAGCAGCGGCTCTACTCTGAGATCCTCCCGGATGACCGAGCTTCTCACCCTATCTCTAAGGGAGAGCCCGGACACCCTGCGGAGGAAACTCATTTCGGCCGCTTGTATCCGGGATCTTGTTCTTTCGGTCACGACCCACAGCTCATGACCATAGGTGAGGGTAGGAACGAAGATCGACCGGTAAATTGAGAGCTTCGCCTTTCGGCTTAGCTCTTTCTTTACCACAACGGACCGATACAAAGTCCGCATCACTGCAGACGCTGCACCGATCCGCCTGTCGATCTCCCGTTCCATTCTTCCCTCACTCGTGAACAAGACCCCAAGATACTTGAATTCCTCCACTTGGGGCAGGATCTCATCCCCGACCTGGAGATGGCATGCCACCCTTTCCCGACTGAGGACCATGGTCTCAGATTTGGAAGTGCTGATTCTCATCCCAGCCGCTTCACACTGCGAACTGCTCCAATGAGAGTTGGAGGTCACGGCTTGATGAAGCCAACAGAACCACATCATCTGCAAAAAGCAGAGATGCAATACTGAGGCCACCAAACCGGACCCCCTCTACGCCTCGGCTGCACCTAGAAATTCTGTCCATAAAAGTTATGAACAGAATCGGCGACAAAGGGCAGCCTTGGCGGAGTCCAACCCTCACCGGGAACGAGTCCGACTTACTGCCGGATATGCGGACCAAACTCTGACTCCGGTCGTACAGGGACCGAACAGCCCGTATCAGGGGGTTCGGTATATATATGTATGTGTATATATATATATATATATATATATATATATATATATATATATATATATATATATATATATTCTTCTTTTTTTTGTCTGGACTTGAGACTGGCAGTGGATGGATACTGTGACACTGTCTACTGTACATGCAAGGCAGCAGCATGTACCTAACCCTGATCACATAAATGCATTCAAAAAAACAGTAGTGCAAATCTATGTTAATTTATGTCTCCATGGCCAAGGTTAAGGGGCTTTTAATCATTAATACACATTGTTTCAGAAGCAGGTAAGATATGAAATGCACTTTCTCACCTTCCCTCTCTCAGTATCACGCACAATTTTTCAGTGTTGTTGGGGAAATGGCTGCGAGTCATTGGTTGGGGTTCTGCAATTATGTTTTTGTCTGTACATTTTTATGATTTCACTTGCATTCGTTCAGCTGTGGTCAGGTAAGAAAAGTGCAATGAAGAAACTCATAGATGTAAATCTACACAATTATTCTTGTATGGTTGAAATGTTCCCTTGAATATGAAGTGTATCCCTTTTTATGTCTTTCCATCCTATGCTTTAACATAAGAGTAATATTTTGTATTCTGTGTTACCATTTTGTTTGGCTTGAATAAAGCAAAATAAGAGTGACCTGCTGTTGCCATCCTCCATGTGAATAACAGCCTGAGGGTCTCTGCACATGCAGGTCCTAGCTCGATCGGCTCCAACTCAATGTTGCTATACATTGGCAAAAAAAAAAAAAATAGCTACACAGAGAACCTGGAACTTTCAGAGAACTGCAGGAGAATCTGTCAGGTATGTTGCCTCTTAAACGGAATTGCCATTTGTTGTGTTTAAGGAAGAGGAGGCAAGACCAAAAAGGTGTGCAAAGAGGTGATGTTTTGAATAAATATGAAAGGAATGTCACGAGAAGGTTTAGGTTTTTACATGAGTAAAACTTAAGAGAATGGGACTAGAATGCATAATGGGCTCAAAAGAAGTTGTAGTAGATTCTGTGTCTGCATGAGTTACTAGAGGTCCAAGATGCGTTTTTCGGTTTAGATAGGTAGATAGTGTTGTTGAGTGTCAAATGTTCGCATCATGAGTCACACTGTTATGTTTGCCCTCAGGCAACCAGTTATAATGGCGAAACCACATAAATGTTTACTTGCCAGGGGTGTAACGGTATGCCAAAAAATGCTGTTTTAAGGCCTCTGGAAATTGCTTTTGTTCTGCACTTTTTTTAATGTTTTTTTCATGTTGCACTGATACACATTCGCCTGATGTCTTTTCAACTGAGTTCAATTGAAAGTTGGATGTACTGTCCTGCCAAATGCATAGCACAAGCCATGCTGCGCTGTTTATGGAATAAGTGTATGGCTAGAGCGTGACGCAGTTATCTTTCTTTTCTCTTACCTAATTTGCTGTTTGGGAACCCTAATAATCACCCCTGTATTTATTATGTTGTGACCAGTGACCAGTGAGTGTTTTTTTGTTTTTTTTTTCCAGCTGGAGTTGAGATAAAATAGCTATGCATGCCTTGTACACATAGCCGCCTAATATTTTCTCTAAAAACCTCTTTAGTAACGATTTAAGTTGTCTGTTTTCTTATAGATGGACCAGTCAACATGAACAATACCGAACCAGGCAACGGCAGCAACTTCTACTGTCATTTTCAAGAAGATTTTAAATACATTCTACTTCCCGTCAGCTACTCCCTGGTGCTCGTGTTCGGCCTGGCACTGAATTCCACGGCGCTATACACGATTGTGTTCTGCACAAAACGCTGGAATCCCTCCACTATCTACATGATCAACCTGACAATGTGTGACACGTTCTACATCCTCACACTTCCCTTCCTCATCTACTACTACGCAGATAAAAATGACTGGCCCTTCGGTGAACCTCTCTGCAAGCTCATACGCTTCCTGTTTTATACCAACTTATATGGTGCGGTTCTTAGATAATACTTAGATAGGAGTTTCATTCCTTCCGAACACTTATACTCACTTTATTGTTCACCGATGAAATAAATGGAAATGCAATGAATCCGTTCCAGCGTTAAAAAAAAAATATATATATATATATATATATATATATATATCGTAATTATTTCGGGGAAAAAGGTGATGGAAATAGTACTCTATAAAATTGTACTAAATAAAAACAAAATGTAATGAACTAATAAAATAGAATGTAAAGAATTTCAACCGTTTTCGCAACATTTAATTTCAAGTGAGATTGTGCTGCTCCTTCTGGTTTGGGCGCCTTGGCCACCTGGGGGCAGTATGATACAGACAGGGACATACGAACAAGAGATTCACAAGATCATTTTCTGTGTTGGTTAATGTCGCCAAAATGTTACCGCTCTTGAAATTTGTTTGTTTTATTTAGGTAGTTTCGTTTGAGGTGACCTGATTCTTTTTAAACCTGGTTGTTTTGTCACTAGAGGTTAACATTGTACTGGTCTATGAACATGCATAACTACATAATTAGTTTTAATACAGCCCCTATATTGGACACCCCATGTTTATATCGGTGTATTTAATTGAGTGGTTGGTGAGTGTACTGTCCAGTGTAACTGTGACAATTTGAATGCTTTTTCCAGGTTCTATTCTATTCCTGTGCTGTATCAGCCTGCATCGTTTTGTTGGTATCTGCTACCCAGTCCGCTCTTTGAAGTGGATCAGTGCTCGTCGGGCCAAACTGGTCTCTGTGGCAGTTTGGGCCTGTGTGTTATTCTGTCAGGCACCTATTCTTTACTTCTCAAGAATAAGGTCAGGACAATCCAATCTCATTCTCTCCACATTTGTCATATATAGCACAATGATAATCATGTAATCTTCTATGTCCTTGGTCAGGGATGTGGCCACAGATAGGATTTGTTACGACACAACCAGCCCAGAGTTCTTTGACGACTTTCTGGTGTACAGCTCAGCCGTGTCGGTGTTCATGTTTGCCCTGCCCTTCATGGTGCTGATGGTGTGCTATGGCCTAATGGTGCGGAAACTTCTGGAACCTGGATGGGGCGGTGAGGGAGGGGGCCAAGGAGCACTCCGCACCAAGCAGAAATCAGTGAAGATGATCATCATCGTGCTGGCAACGTTCATACTTTGTTTCCTCCCGTTCCACCTCACCAGGAGTCTGTATTATTGTTTCAGATACCTGAGACAGGTCAATCCTGCACAGGTGAGGACAACACGCACTTCTCCAACATTTTATCAAATGTTCAAGTTTAATAGTGAAATTGTTTTGTTTTTTTTGCAGGTCAACTGTAACTTGGTTGAGGCATCCAGTATTGCCTACAAGGTGACCCGTCCATTTGTTAGTGCCAACAGTTGCATGGATCCTATCCTTTACTTCTTAGCTGGACAGGACGTCCGCACTCGTCTCACCGGTAAGAGAAGGTTCCAAAGACGAAAAGATGAGAGAGAATGATTGTTAGCAGAAGGAATGAAGCCAAACACAATCCATTCCGACATTGACATCAGTTTTGTTTGGACACATAGTCACATAGGACAAATGGAAATAGAGCTAATCTGTATAGTGTGAATATGTTAACAGGAAATGTATTAAGTAACATTTTGACACTCAACTAATGTAAAATACAATTAACCACTGTATAAAGAAACTTTTTGAAGGGAGCATCGTTTAAGGTGACTCAACTTCATGGATCATGCATTTTAGCATTAAAGTTATGCCACTACATTTCAATCTGATTCAACTCTGGATTTTAACTAGTCCACTCCAAAACCTTAATTTTGTTTTTTAAGCCCATTCAAAAGTTGACTTGCTGGTGTGTTTTGGATCGTTATCCTGCTGCAAAATCCAAGTGCGCTTCAGCTTGTGATCACAAACTGGCTGAACATTCTCCTTCAGGATTTTCTGTTATAAGAGCAGAATTCATGGTTCCATTATTCAAGCTGTCCAGGTCCTGAAGGAGCTAAGCAGCCCAAGACCATCACACCACATTTGACTGTTGGTATGTTTTTCTGAAATACTGTGCGACATTTTTGCCAGATGTAACGAGATACACAGCTTCCAAAAAGCTCAACTTTTGTAAATGGATATTGTAAATGGATTTGATTATTATTTAAGAATTTTAATCATAATCAAGCAATTTATGAAAATACATTGTTAAAATGAAAATATTGATTTCTTTACAATAAACCAATGAATATACATAAATTGACCAATTTTAGGGGCGGGGGGGAAACAGTTGAATAAAAAGTTATATCAGATGAGGTTTGAGAATGCTCCTGCTTTACATGTGATGGCCAAGTAGGCAAGATCAAGGATGGTTATTTTTGTATTATCTATAATCTCTCGGAATTCAGGGCTGATTTTTTTGTCATAACTTCTGCCAAACAAATTCAAATTCACAAGATTATATTCTTGATAAAATTATAGCAGTTTACCGCTAGATGGCGATACTGCCCGACCATGAAAACTATTGGTTTCAAGCTCCCAAATGACTTGAGTAATGTACAGTATTTGTAATATCTTTGCTACATTCGTACATTAGTATCCTCGGTAAGACCTCTATCAACCCTCTTATTATAAAAAAAAAAAAGACAAAAAGGCATTCAAAATTTCCTTCTTTTATTTCAACAGTAAAACATTTTAGAAATGACATTGAGATAATGTTTTGTAAATCCAGCAAACAGATTGAATACATCAAAGAATGACTGATGAAAAGGTAATCGTCATCATATCATCTTTTACATATGTTGTCATATTCTTTATAACAATGTGAAAATAGTATTAAAAGTGCTATAAATACAATGTAGCAAACCTTAAAATTTAGGAAAATGTCACATAAAACCACTAACTCATCAGCAACCGCATTTTATAAATACACAGTATGAGTTCTTTTGAAGAACTGGAAAATAAGTTAGGTGTGGAAATAAGTTAACGAGCCATTTTCTTTGCAAATAATTGTACACAGTTAAACGTCAAGTGTGAGTTCAAGTTTAGTTTTTTTGAATGACTTGATCAAGTAACTGAAAGATTGTTGCAGTTTTGTCTTGATTTGATTTGACATTTTTGCATGAACAGTTGTTAGACGTATGACGCCTGTCTTCCATGCTGTAGTAAAATGTACATTCCTTTCTTTTTTTTAAACTTTTTTTGTACAAAGACTCGATTGTATGAGTACTTTTTTTATTTTCTCACCCTTCACTCCTGCAGTGGCTCACAAAAACGTGGATACTTTCTATTCAAGTCCTTCTTTTAAACAAACACCCAGTTTACACAGAAGGAACAGAGACTGTATTAATGACCTTGAATCCATTTTTTTTCTTTCAATCCTCCCCTACTGCTATTGTAGTATAGTTTGAACCTGTCGTATGAGCATCGTGATGAAAACCTCACTGATATTTTCGGATCAAGTTGCACATTAACTGGTTGGTTGAATGTTTACCTCACTTTATATACACACACACCAGTTTTTTTTTTCTTTTCTCTATATGTTGACCTCCCTTTACACAAGGAAGAAAGACTAGTCTATTGTGTAACCAAGAGAGTTAGTTTACCTGAGAATGTATCTTTTGTTATGAAAGTTCAAACACTGGAGCCTATTCTTCTCACCTGCCCTTAAAAGTGCAAAAGCAATGACAGCTGCTAATCCAATATAGTATAAACCTCTGTGTTCCAACTAGGTGGACATCCACATTTTACCTTTGGATTAGCTTCATGCTGTTCATTCTTTTATGTTTCATTTTGCTCATCATGAAACACTCTCGCAGGAGGATTGTAACCCCTTGGATCGATGTTGGTGTCACGCTGCAAACCTGCCATTAGTGGTCATCCTTGTCAGAGGTAGTGTTACCATGCAAGCGTCTCCGGTCACCTGAAACAGTTTGTGTCATTATGTTGAGGTTTGAGCATATTTTTCAAACGTGATTTGTCCAAGCCTGGGCCTTGATGAAACTTTAGACATGTAAACTTAGACATGTATAATACTCATCAGCTGTGTTCGTCATTGGCCAGAGCTGACAAACATTTTGTGCAGACAACCGATTTTGTAAACAAGTACAAGAAGGGAGAGGCAAGGGGACGCAAGATGACAATCTGTAGTCGTACCTCATGAGGCCTGCTAATGAAGTTGATGAAAACTGAATCCCACCAAAAAGGGACTTGCGTTGCTCCTGGGATGGTGCCTTTGTTTCCTCTATGACTGGTTTGTATTCAGGGATCTGAGCCACTTGAAATCTGTTGAAAAAGAAATATATTAAGTTGGTCTCATCAGACACTTCCGGCTCTATTTTCGTGACTGCCGCAAATCCAGCCCTGCACTTGGCAAAATTCTGCGAGGGGGCGGGCTGCACCGGGTTTTGTTAATTTTGTGAACTAGTGTACCGCCAGCGAATTTCGAAGTGGGATGTCTGGACGTTGACACAGCCGACT
Organism: Phyllopteryx taeniolatus; assembly: GCF_024500385.1. Lineage (NCBI taxonomy): Eukaryota > Metazoa > Chordata > Actinopteri > Syngnathiformes > Syngnathidae > Phyllopteryx > Phyllopteryx taeniolatus. The sequence goes on along the minus strand of NC_084509.1, from coordinate 1,570,089 downwards.
TCAATCCTGTCCAATTGAAGCGGCTTCTTTCATTCCCTCTAAAAGCGGCGCAACAGTCTCACATGGAGACGTCTCTAGATGCGGAAGAGGACGCAGCGATCCGTGCGTGACTGGAACATTGCATGTTAGCGGGTACCCTTATTGAACACAGAATGAGTTGGTGAAAACTGCTGGTGACTTAAATGAGAGTCAGCGGACCACAGATATATAAATCCCCTACAACGATAATTGCTGCAAAGTCAATATTATGCTTTCTTGTGATAACTATTGCTTCTCTGGTTAACTTCCCTTTCTAACTGGACGGATGAACATGAAGATGAGTGTGTGTGCGCCACGCAATTGTCATTCAAAGGAAAAGTACGCATCCGTGTTAAAACTGAACCCGGGTCTTGCAAACTCTCGTTTATGCTGAGATATTGTGTAAAGCAATGATTAGATATGTATTGTGTGGCAGCAACAAATCTCACCTTCCCACAGAGAGAACTTTCAGCCCCCCCTCTGTCCATTCCTTTGCCTCAATGCCCTCCACAGTCTCCTGCACCATATTTGGCACCATAGTTTGTGTACACTGAGTGTTAACGCATATTCCTGACGTCAGGGGACCCCTCTTCTGCTCGGTGGACGTTTTCAGTGTGGGAACGATAAGGGTCTGTGGGGGCTTAAGGGGATTTTTAAGGGAATCCAGAGGGGGTACGAGTATGGCAGGCCATTTCTTCTGGGCACATCGGGAGCAACGGTAGCCATGCTTTGGTGCTAAGCCAGAGAGGCCAGAGATGGTGTGCAGGTGCGACTGATGGGGGCAAAGTCTGGGAAGGGAGCAAAATGAAGACAGTGGAGACTGCATCGGGAACCTTAGGGGAGAAAACGGGAGAGGATGAGGATTATTTATACAGCAGAACCTTTTCTTTTTTTTTTTCTTTCTTTCAAATAATGCCTTGTCTTGACCATAATGTATATTAGTGGGCATCTACCATTTATGGTATTGTCTGCAAAAGTTGATTACCAAAACAATCAAGTTCCATCCAGTAAGCAAGTTGGCTCAAATGAAACTCCTCATTATTATGGGTCATACTAATAACTTAATTCATTACAGCTAAAGTGATTCTGTTTTTAAAAGTGTATCAATGTCAAGTTAGAAAATATTGTTACAATGTACCACCCAATTTTAAAACCCAACAGCAACTCTTCACTTTAAAATATTGAAAAAGTAGCTCCTGGGTTGGATCACAGACAAAAAGTTGGGACTCATGACTTATCTGTATAACACTGAAACCAACATTTAAAAAAAATGTTTTTTCAATTTAGATCCTGAAACACTTTTGCTTAAAACTTAGCTTTTTATCTTCTTTATTTCAGTAATATCTGCATGAACAGCTCTTTTCCAAAACATGATGAATCTATTTATGAATCTAGAAAAATGACATTTACTCAGACCTGCACATTTATAAACATTGTTTGTAAATAAACAATTCATTTTGTCAGTCTGAACATGTTCAACAAGTCACTGGAGTCTTCGCACAATGACTTTTCTAAGATTTGTCTTTGCATCTTGTATTGGAAAAGAGCTCGTCATACGTGTATATTGCCTACTCACCAAATTTGTTCATGTTCAAAAGATCAGCCATACGAGTAGGACTACTGTACGCATTATTGTTGTCTCGATCCATGCAAGCCAAATACAGTGTGTGGGCTTGTCTTTTTATGACTATCCCACAAAACAAAACAAAAAAAAATCAATCATTTGACATTTTAGTGGACGACAAATTTGAAGGACATACTATTTTTTCCCAAATTTGTATCTTTGTGCTTTATCATGGACAGCATGACTAAATGCGTGTGTATGCGTGTGCGTGTGCGTGTGTGTGTGTGCATGCATGCGTGCGTGCGTGCGTGGACATACTTGATTGATGAGACTTTGCTTTGGGCCATCTGTTTGAGCTCATACTCTTGCAGTAGTTCTTCTAAAGCAGCAGCATTTTCTGAAAAACAACAAATTTAAATTATATCGTTATGTGTAATAATGTCTGATTTCACTGAAAATGTTATATTAAAAGTAAAAGCTTTCTATAGTGAGATAATTTAATGTTTTGTTTTCTTTGAGAAATAAACTCTGCAAGTGCAGTGATGTGAAAAAAAAAAAATTGTGGGCTGATTGAATTGACTGACTCCTATTCATGTATAAGAGGTGAAGACAAGACTAGAGTAAGACTACGAAAAGAAAAACAACTCACCTTGTTTCTCAGTAATCAGGCGGACAAGAACACCGATAGTGTCTTCATTCAGGTCGTCGTTATTACCTTGAACAAGAGAGAGAGTTTAATAAATACTTTATATATCTAGATCGCTGGTATTTTCTAAACTATTATATCAAACAGTCACGCAGACTATTCTTTGAACAGGAATTCCCATTTAAATGTTCACATATTCAATGTTGGCAATGAGCTTTTTGTTGCTGCAAATTAAAATAATGCACATATACGGTATTTGACTGAAATTTCCAAGTTTGATTCTTTGTGGGGAAAATAAAGTTTCATAGTCTGTGACACAGCTATATTTGAAAAAGTATGCCCAATCAACCACAGATGTGCCCATAATAATGTCCTTCATTCATAACTCATACAAAGAATAAATGGCAGCTACAGTTTAAGGCCCCGTTCACACAGTGTATGTCAGTGCTGGGTTACATGATGGGACTGATAAGGGTGGCTCCATGGCAACCCCCTGACCATCCCATAAAAACAGCAAAGCAGCTGAGCGTGATATCAGTGAAGGGTGGAAAATACTTTGCTCAGCAATCTGTTTTAGCAGAGGGCTATAAATAAACATTGTGGGTTCATGGCCTTTTAGGGGAATTTGATTTTATATTTACACGTCAAATTAGAGAAAGTCTTTCAATTTATATTTATACAATATATAAAAAGGACAAATGTGGCTTCATGTATTGTGCAGTGTATAAGGGCACCAATGATACTTAGTATTAGAGAATGAAAATGCATATGACCGCGAGAACTCATTTGTGTGTTCTTCTGTCTTTTCAGGCCACGGTCTATCAGTGAATGTTTGTGTCTTATAAGGCCACCTGTGTGTCGTTGAGTTACATTTGTTGGCGGGTTCATTCTGGTATTTACGCCGATCATCGATCGACCTATTACTAGGGAGCGCCGAGTGATGGGGTTAAATAAAATGGACAAAACAACGTAAATGTGTATTATTATTGGAAACTAACATGGTAGCAGAGGATGGTTGCTGCTAACAACTACAGATTACCACCGGGCTTCCACGAAGGGAACTCCGACGAGAAGTGGAAAAATGAAGTAGAACTGTGAACACGTGACAGACTTGGACAAGAAAAACCAAGCATTAGTGGTAGCTTTGTGCCTGAAAGGCAGAGCAAGGGATATAGCTCTGGAAATACAAGCATATGATCTGGATAAAGATAATGGCATGACCACAATGATTCAGTAACTCGACAGAGAGAGAGGAAAAGGACCGCGCTTATAAGGCGCACTCATTTGACCGGATAACAATGGAAAGATGACATCCCGATGAGGGATTACATTCCGGACTTTAAACAAAAATACAATAAAATACATAAGTGATCCTACCTCACGCAGTTTTGGCATTTAAACTACTGGATACTGTGGGACACGACGTTAAAGACAAACAGCTGGCTCTAACTACGTGCAGAACACACACTTTGCCGACATGAAATCAGCGCTCAAACGTGTGTTTGGCGAGAAGAGCGAGCAAAAAGCCAGAGCAATTAATGTGAGTCAAGACGCCATTTACTGCACAGCAACAAATGCAGCCCGGGGTGGCCAGGCACCAGGTCCACTCGCAGGTACCTACCCACTGGATAAATGAGCAAGACGAACCAAGTGTGGAATTTGTCAAAGCACATACCACTGGGTAAAAAGACTATCCTCACAAGAAGGAAAATTGAAAATCAGTACAGTGAACAACCTGATGAGTGTAAGCATAACACTGTTTTCCAAGGAATCAGACTGAACTATTCAAGGTTGACACTTTAGGGTCCGTTGTAATAGACACAGGCTGCACAAGTACAGTATGTGGATAAAAATGGCTGGATAACTATGTGCATGGACTAGATGAGAGTGAAAAGCAGAAAGTGACAAGTGTGGAAAGCAGCAAGCCTTTCAAATTCAGAGATGGAAAAGTTAAGATTCCAGCAAAGGTGGGAACAACAAAATGCTGCATTGGAACACAAGTGGTTACAGCAGACATTCCCGTACTACTAAGTGAAGCTTCCCTAAAGAGAGCAGGGGCCGTGCTAGACTTGGAGAAGGATACCGCCATCATGTGGAAACAAGTTAGCTTTAGAGGTCACTTCCTCAGGAAACCACTGGGAAAATATATCAAATAAATAATCCCCAAGTGATGCATATGACAACATAGTGCTGCTAGCTATTACAGAAAATATGACTGAAGAACAAAACCACAAAGCAGTTCGGCCATGCTTCGGTTGATAAACTCAAGAAACTGCTCATGAATGCTGGAAATGTTCATGTTGAGAACACTACTATTTTAGAAGAGATAGTGGGCAAATGTGAAATATGTCTCAAGCACAGCAAGCCTAAGTCTAAACCTGCTGTTGGTCTGCCCATGGCTTCACGATACAACAAGACTATAGGGGTGGGTTTACATGAACGAGAACCAAATGTGTGGTACCTTCACATTATTGATCATTTCACCTGTTTCAGCACCGGTAGCATTGTCACCTCCAAGAAGCCAATTGTGATAGTGAAACACTTCTTTCATTCCTGGATTAGTGTCCATGGCCCAACGGACCAACTTTTCAGTGATAACGGTGGGGACTGAATAACCGTGAAATCAGAGACATGGCTAAGAATTTCAATATTGAGATAAAGACCACGACTGGCTACAGTCCATGGAGTAATGGTTTGCTTGAGCGCCATAACCAAAGACTCACGGACATACTGGGTAACAGTCCTGGATTGGGCACTCGTGGCAAAGAACACAATGCAAAATGTACATGGCTTCAGTCCGTACCAGTTGTTTTTGGGACAAAAATCCCAATTTTCCTTCAGTTCTGGTTGACAAGCTACCTGCCTTGGAAGGCGCCACTATCAGCGCCTGGGTGGGACAACATATGAGCATTACCCAACCCAAGGAAAGCATTCACTGAGGCCGAATAAGGAGAGCTCTCAGGAAGCAGCTCCGCCCAAATGACGACGAGTATGAAACCGGGGACAAAGTGTTTTTGTAAAAGGCCAGACTGTGCTGAATGAAAAGGCCCTGGAATTGTGATAAGGCCAGATGGACTAGTGATATTTGTACATCATGGGTTCACCACTCAAGGATAAGAAAGGCTGATGCTGAACCCAGTGAAGTAGCAGGTGCTATAGATCCTCAGCAATCTGAGGAGAATGACAATGCTGCAGATACTAATATTCACGAAGTTAACAATGCTGAATATGAATGAGGAGGATTATCATCAGGATGATCTACACCCACTGGATTTAAGAGGCGGCTCCATAACACTGAAAACAGGACAAATAATTATTGGGACAAAGACACTGGTGTTTTTTTATACAGCAAGAAAGTGATAGGGCGACCTGGAAAGGCTACCAGACAATACTAGAACTGGTATAACCTACAGTACTCAGAACCTGATAACATAGCAGGTACCAAAAGGTTAGCTGATCTGAGTCAGGTGGCAAATCTTCATGGGATAGTGACAAAGTATGTTCTGAGATGCATGATAACAATCTGTTGGTCATGCATGTGTTTTATTTGACAATACAAAACGTGATGAAATTAGTAACTGGAAGAAAAATGGGGTGCTTGAAGAGGTAAAAGACATTGGTCAAAAACAGGTGTCCACCAGGTGGGGGTGTACACTAAAGGTAACACCTGATAGACTAGTACCCAAAGCACGTCTAGTGGTTCGGAGTATAACAGTGCAGATCTTCCAAAAGAATCGCCTACTTGCTCATCAGAGTCCCTCAAGTTACTTATGTTAGTTATATATCAGAGACAGTGGATGCTGCACTCCATGGACATTAAGTCAGCTTTTGTTCAGGGTGCAGTGTGCAGGGTGCTGTCTCGGGACATTTACCTTCATCCTCCTCCTGAATTCAAATGTAAAGGAAAAGTATGAAAGTTAAAATAAATGTGTCTATGGTCTAGCTCAGACATGCCCAAAGTCCGGCCCCCGGGCAAAATCCGGCCCGTGTTCTTATTTCCACTGGCCCGAAGCCTCTGTCATAAAACCAATAATATGTGGCCCGGCAGTACAAAATACACACGCAATTTTATATTTCACCACAGGATGGCAGTAAACTTGTGGCTGAACTCTCGCGGGGCCGTTTCGCGCATGATCTGTTTTTTGCCCATTTCTAAAATGGCAACTGGAAGTAAGAAAAGGAAAGCTGATAGCGAGGGCCGACGTTTCCAGGACAAATGGAAGTCTGAATATTTTTACACTGAGTTTAGAAACAACTGCGTCTGCCTAATTTGCCAAGAGACTGTGGCTGTGTTCAAGGAGTTCAATATAAAGAGGCACTACCAGACGGAACATGCTAATTACGACAATAAATGGGAACGAACGCAGTGAAAAATTGAAGCAACTGGAAGCTGCACAGCAACACTTTTTCACAAGAGCCAGTGAGTCGAATGAAAATGCAACAAAGGCAAGCTATGAGGTGGCAACGCTGATTGCCAAACACTGCAAACCTTTTACTGAGGGTGAATTTATTAAAGACTGTGTGATGAAAATGGTGGAGAACATTTGTCCTGAGAAAAAGCAACAGTGCGCCAATGTTTTCCTGGCTCGTAGCACTGTCACGAAGGATCGAAGAAGTTTCTTCTGATATTAAGAGACAGTTGGACGCAAAAGGAGTGGAGTTTGAATTTTTTTCGTTAGCCTGTGACGAAAGCACGGATGCATCCGACAGCGCTCAGTTACTGATTTTTTTTAGAGGAGTGGACAGTGAAACGAACGTGTGTGAAGAGCTACTTGACCTCCAGAGCCTAAAGGACCAAAGAAGAGGGAAAGATTTATTTGCTTCTGTTTGTTCCGCCGTAGATGACATAAAATTACAGTGGAATAAAATCAAAGGGATTATTACGGATGGCGCACCTGCCCTGGTTGGCGAGCATAGTGGATTATCAACCCTAGTGTGTAACAAAGTAAGCGAAGAAGGAGGTAAAGCTATAAAACTCCATTGTATTATTCACCAACAAGTTCTATGTGCCAAACATCTGAAATATGATCACGTTATGAAACCGTTGATGAAGGCTATTAATTATATTCGCTCCAAAGCCCTGTGCCACCGCCAGTTTCAACAATTTCTACTGGATATCCACGCTGAATACGGAGATGTTGTGTATCACACTGATGTAAGATGGCTCAGCCGGGGGTCTGCACTGCAGCGTTTCTACTCACTCAAAAGAGGAAATTGGACAATTCTTGGCAAAAAGGGACAACCGATGCCAGAACTAACCGATCCTGTTTGGCTGTCTGATTTTGGATTTTTAGTTGACATAACCCAACATCTTAACACCCTGAACACGAGCCTTCAGGAGCAAAATACATTGATAAGACAACTGTATTCACATATTAAAGCCTTTCGGACCAAGCTGCTACTTTTCAAAGCCCACCTGTCACAAACGCAGCCCAATACCACACATTTCCAATCTCTGCAAGAAATAATGAGCTGTTTTCCAGCGAGAGAGATAAGCACAAGGATGTAACTTACCATCCTTGAGACAATTCTGGGAGAGCACTGCTCCTATACCGGCATCAGACGCATCTACTTGTACCACAAACTGCTGTTTGAGATCTGGCAAAGTGAGGATGGGAGCGGAGGTAAAGATTGTAGTTTCTGAAAAGCTGACTGACAAACCGGGTTCCATATCAGTGCACAAATGAGGAGGTATGCCGCAAACATCTCATCTCAGACTGAGAGTTTCAACAGCATTTCAACTATTGAAAAGGAGATCACGCTTTTTTCTTCTCCCGTTTCCGTGGATCTCAGTGACGTTCCAGCCAACCTGCAGTTGGAGCTCATTGAGCTGCAGTGTGACACGGAGTGTCGCAGCCGGTACCAACAACTCCCTCTTGTCAACTTTTACCAGCAGCTGTATCAAGACAGGTTCCAAGAGATTCGTACATTTGCTTAAGAAAATGTTGAGCTTGTTTGGCTCGACATACTTGTGTGAGAAGACATTCTCAGTCATGAACATGAATAAGAACCGCGTGAGGACAAGACTAAGTGACTCCCACCTGCGTGACATATTGCGCATTAAAACCACCGCTTTTGAGCCAGACCGGTGATGTCAATTTCACAGCATTGAGCTAATTCTATTCACACCTGTGGCTGACCACACATCATGCGTTTAAAAGTCCGGAGTTTTTCCCATTCCAATATACAGTGGAACTCTCACTTAATTCTTTTTTACTTCTTCTACTTCTCTACAAGTCACGGTTAACCCAGCATGGGATGTGGGTTCTGCCAAACTGAGCTTGCCCCAGCTGTAAATCCTCTCCATGGGCCTTCCTCACTAACTGGAGCCACAATATGACATGTGCTGAGTCAGAACTGTACGTACAGGACACGATAACAAGGAGGAAATGTACACAATGTGACAATGATAGTTGTATAATCATGACAAAAGAGAGAAGGAAGAGGCAAAACAAAGGTAGTTTTAACCTATATTTATAGACACTATTTCACAGACCCTAGCTCCTCTCTCAAAGCTCCCACAACAATGCAAAATAGAGCAGCACAGTAGGAGGATGATTCAAAAAGGAGATGAAAGAGGAGACATAAACCATGATGTGAGCACCTAACTGAATTATTGATCCGGCTGGGAAAGGAGACGAGGGAAGTATGAAGTGTCATGGTCACATAAGATGATGTGTTGTTGAATGGAGTGCAGAAGGATAGAGAAAAGAGATGTGAATGGGGATTTTTCACAACATTGTTCTCACATGTATGTTTTGGTCCTGGCATGCATTGAAGAGTTTTAGCTACTTGCTTGCACTTCTAAAGCTTGATGACTTACAGTACATGGCAGTCAAGATAAATTATTTCCCTTTCAAGCAGTGGCGAGGCCAGGCCTATTTTTCCTTGCCTTAGCCAGCCATATGAATTCATCGTAAAATTTGGAAAAATTCTTAACCGTTTTTTTTTGGGGGGGGGGGACTGGCGGCACGTTCTCCCCGTGCCTGCGTGGGTTTTCTCCGGGCGCTCCAGTTTCCTCCCACATCCAAAAAACGTGCATGAAGGAGACTCTAAATTGCCCATAGGTGTGAATGTGAGTGTGAATGGTTGTTTGTATGTGCCCTGCGATTGGCTGGCAACCAGTTCAGGGTGTACCCTGCCTCCTGCCCGATGATTGCTGGGATAGGCTCCAGCGCGGCCGCGACCCTAGTGAGGAGAAGCGGCTCAGAAATGGATGGAAAAAAAACTTGGCGGAACAGTGGTGAAGTGGTTAGAGCGTCTGCCTCTCAGTTCTGAGGACTGGGGTTCAATCCCCGGCCCCGCCCGTGTGGAGTTTGCATGTTCTCCCCGTGCCTGCGTGGGTTTTCTCCGGGCACTCCGGTTTCCTCCCACATCCCAAAAACATGCATTAATTGGGGACTCTAAACTTGCCCGTAGGTGTGAATGTGAGTGCGAATGTTGTTTGTTTGTATGTGCCCTGCGATTGGCTGTCAACCAGTTCAGGATGTACCCTGCCTCCTGCCTGATGATAGTTGGGATAGGCTACAGCACTCCCAGAAAATGGATGGATGGATGGATGGATGAAGGGAAAAAAACTTTTCTCTGGTGATAGCACACGCTTTGGCATTGACAAAAAAGTAAACCTTGTTTTAAAAAAATAATAATAAAACGGTTGGGAACTGAGCAAGTTATGACTTAATTTCAATGCCCATTCATTGCCTTTGAAGGGAACATCAAGCTACCCAACATGGCCGCGACATAGGGATGTCGGTTAGCCAGGCTGCTACAGCGCGTTGGTGTATTGTCTTCATATCTATGGTCTGAACCGCTACACACATTTCCAGCTGTGTTTACGCCAATGACCAGGTAATGCTTTATCTACAACCCTGACACAATCTATGAAATGACAGTTGACCACACGGCGATGCTTCAATGCCCGCTCTTGAATAGCTCCACGTTACGCGTCGGCACTGACTCGGCAGGGGTTTGTAATGGTGTGTACTGCGTAGCTATTAGGTAATTGGAGCTATTGCTAGCAACTTGAATAACAAATACTTTTTGGCCAGTATATCTGAGATAATATGAAATGTCTTCGTGAAGTATCTTATACCACAGACGTGATCATACACCTGGTGGTCATACGTGGTGGTTTTTTTTGTTAATATTTTTTTTTTCGTAGTATCGGGCAGAAAAAGCTGACATGCCCTGCAAAAACTCAAAATCTTACCAAGAATATTTTATTTATAGTCAAAACTAATTAAAATTAGCCGCATCACGTAAAAAAAATAAACGGCCAGTGGCGTTTAAAAAAAAAGTAAAATTACTCCCCTGGCAAACTTTGTGTCTTATTATTTCAAATAAAAGTTAGCTTGAAACAAGTGAAAATTGTCTAAAAACAAGGTGGTAAGTTATTTTTTTTCAAGATTTTGAGTTTTTGAAGTGTGTTTTAAAAAACAAAACGCTGGCAGAATCAGGTCAATTTCATTGCCATGACTACATGTGCTAAATCTAGTTAAATGCTTAATTGTTTACGACAGGACAACTTATCAAACACAATTTGCAAAGGTATACATTGTGACATTAGTTGGTCCCTCACCAGCAAATGGCTGACTAAAAAAAAAATACATTATGGCATGAGAATGAGTTTGTCTTTTGTTTCTTTTTTTGTGTACTTACACTGTATATACTACATTCCCAACAGTGTTGTCTATTCGTCAAATCAAAAGGTACAATTATAAACAGCTTATTTTTTCTTTAATAGAGGGAGCGACGAGGCGAAATGTTTCTAATATTCCTTTCCTCAGATAAAATACCCATATTGAATTCATACTGTTACAAAAGGTCTGTGCTTTTTTTGATAATAAACCAGACTTTTATAATTATTGAATAGTAGCATATTCAATATTTTATTGATGAGAATGCTGTCTAAAATGTGTATGTGTCGGAGACATTTGTCAAGAGCACCTGTGCTCTGGCTCTGATGTCCCTGTAAAAAAAAAAAAAAAAACTTATGTCCCCTCAGCTGTCACGGGTTGTGCCATCAGGTGAAAAGAAAAAATCCAGCTGGGTTTAGCAAATCTGATTACTTGCGCACATCAACTACCTGTACTTCATGCTGCCGCTGCACTGTTGGACTCAGCGGGGTAATACACACCCCTTGAGTTAGTAATAGCATCTCACATAGCCCGTTACAAGTACTGTTTGACTGCCTTGATAGAATGAACAGATTGCATGACTTGAGTTTAGATGGTGAAGAGGTTGAACTATCATTGTGCGAGATGCCAAGCGACATGTTAGCATATCGTTAGACCTCAGCTCAGTGACAATCTAAAGCATTAAGTAAAAGTGTGTTTAGCTTTTTCCTTGCCTTTTTTTGTGATGTCACCGCTGAAGTGATGGCAAAATCATCATAAAACTTTGCTACTTCTTTGACGACTACCAGAAACTGAAATTATGACGTAGCGTCACATCGCAGACAAAAATGGCTGTTCAGTATAATATGGATCAAGTGACAGTAAGCTGCATTCAATAAAATGAATAACAGTATATCCAATGCAATGTCAGCTGTGTTTACGTTTTATGTAGTGAAAGACTCATTTCATTTGTGCCATTTTGCATTAAAGTGTGAGAGGGCTTTTAATTTACAGCCATCTTCTTTTTGTACTTGTATTGGCTGCTAAGAATGTAAATACCTAACATTTAACATGGCCACACATAATATTTGCTTGGAAGGATGCACTGGTGTGAAACAGAAAACCAAGCGATATTGCAGGCACACTGTGAAATACATGTTCTCACCCAAGCTAAGTGAGAAACTTTTAATTTGCAAGGGTGTTATGCAGTAATTAAATTCTCTGACGTTCAAACATACATCAGATGTACATCACAAGCGCAACCATCCGCTAGCTCAACATTATTGCTATGCCAAAAAAAATAATTTAACTGCCAGCCAAGCTCTTCATCTCATCTTGTTGTCCGACCAAGTGTGAGAAACGCTTCCACCTCTGAGAGTGACTTCATATGACAGGAGCTCACTGAAGTCACAGGAATAATATACCGCAAGAAAATAAAGAAATTCAACTGAATTGTGTGTCAATGAACATTGATGGCTGGAAAGGTTTGAAGCTTTGATTTTTTTTTTTTTCCTCCATCACGAGGTAACGTGTGACACAGACACGTCTGATTTTTTTCATTCTGGATGAGTTGCTTGAGCTGAGTACTCATCAAAACAGGTGAGTTTTGTAATTTGTTTCTACTCAAATTATTGTAAACGTAAGGGAATCTCCATTTGTAAAATCCTGGCGCATAAAGACAATGCCGGCTGCAAATATTGTGAACTGCACTCATTTGTGGTTCTTTCATTGTCTGGCAACCAGTTCAGGGTGTACCCCACCTCTCACCCAAAGTCAGCTGGCATAGGTTCCAGCATACCGGCAACCCTAGTGAGGATAAACAGTACAGAGGGATGGAAGGATGAAAAGATGGATGAATGGATGTTTTTCTTTCAGCTTGGTGTCAATATCTGACTTACAAAACCGATGACATACTGTATAACAACACTGCTTTAACGATAGTCAGCGTCATACAGTTTATTCTTGTGTTGGTTCTGAAGTTGGAGATGATCCACCAAACTTATTGCCACTATAATAAAGCTGAGATGCGGTCCTGTTGTAAGCGGATTTAATAAGATAAAGGTGAAGTATACACATGTTATACAGTAAATAGGTTTTCCAGTATTTTTTGTATTCGGCCCTCTGAGAAAACGTTTGGGCATCTCGTTCTATGGTTATTGTGGTTTTCCAGTGTCTGTTCAAAAAGGAATTATTTTCTATTTATTGATATTGGGACTTTCTGTCCATTCTACTCACATCATTCCCTCCTGCCCTCAGTCTGTCCTCCCCTCTGTTTTTCCCATCCACAGTCCCTCTGAAAAATCCACCTCTTTTTATTCACTTATTTGTTTATGAAAGTTATTTCCCCCCTGACTCCCTGGAGATTTTATGGGAATATTTTTTTCGCTGCTTTTCAAATAGGAAAATCATCATAACTGTGCGCTTAGAAAAATGGAGCACACATGACCTGTGATGAATGGGCCTGGAAAAGGTCAAAGTTAAAAGCATACGCCATGTCGGTTTGCAACAAAGTCAAATGGCTAATATAACTAAGCAGCGGTTGTGCAGAGACACACTTCTGGGTTAGGTTTAAAAAGGAGTCTTCCCCCCAAAAATTACCACATGGATTTAGAAACTTGGAATTTAATTGAATACTCCCATTCCGCATCTTTCAGCCTTTTGGTCAATGTCTGTCCAGTCATCTCTCACCTTCTCTCTGAGGTGTTGCAGCCTCTGCATCAACCCCATCCTTCTTGGCATTGCAGTGGCATCCTTTCTTCTTCAAGAAGTTGCAAATCACGATACCCAGCAGGCCCATAACACAGAAGATAGGCACTAAAGCGAACACCACATAATCGGTTGTCTTCTCCTCAGCGCTGCGTACAACTGTGTCATTGACTGGCCCTTCAGCACCAATTCCCAAGCCTTGCCCCACTGTGCGCACGCTTCTGATGTGTACAGTCACTGGGGTGGGGGGGTCGGTTGGGAGGGGGGAGATTTTAAACACAAAAGATTTAAACTGTCTCAAATTGGTCCTTTGAGACATAAATAAAATGTTTGGGAGTTCAATACAACAGTAAGAAAAAGCCTGCTTACTCTTCACACAGGAGTTTTTGATTGAAGCACTTCCTACTCCGGCTTTGGAGTCAAATCTGTAAAAAGAAAAAATAGGACAGATCATAATTGACGGGATGAAGACAAAGTACAGTAAAAAAGCTATTTTGATATTTTGTGTTTTCAATTTAACAAAAGAAAACAGTACAACTTAAAAGGTTCCGCAGAAGCCTATTGTTACAATACCAAGTGAATGCACACAGAGGCAACAAATAGAGATGCATGTAGACAAAGACTTGGGGTCATTACCCAGGCAGACAGTCTCCACACACAGCGTCAGAGTATGCAGTGCCAGAGGTTACAAGTTTTCGCCCATGAAGCTTGCAGGAGGAGTGTGGAAGACACAGTTCAGAGTCTAACGAGTCTGAAAAGGTTCCTGTCTGGCATGATCGACACTGCACTTCCTCTGCCCGACTCCGGATCTGCCCACAAGGCTGGTGAGACAGAAAACAGCAAATATTAAGTCCACACAAGCATACCTCAGTCCGGAAAAACATATACTGTTTATTTGAGCGCTGCAAAGTGCCTTCGATGTTTAGCAGTTATGCATCTTAGGGAAAGAGCTGTTTAGGAATCAATTTCAGTGAACTCTCTCCTGATTTTTCTTTTTGCAAAAGAACAACAGTCACATCCCCACTGGCACTGCACTGCTGCAGTCCCACGACAGCAAAACACCTGGAATACACAAAACCACACGTACACATTCATGCAAGCTTGGGAGTCATTGAAGCATTTGCTCAAACTGGTGGCAAACTTCAAAACCCGCATGCCACCTCAAGCACTTTAAAAATGAATGACACAGACTTGAGCAACAGAGCAACATGCGATTTCTAAATACACTCTAACATTGATTTATATTATTATTATTAAATGCACAACATTGCTGTGAGAAGGACAAGAGCTGAGAGGCAAAGGTGGTTCCTCATCTTCTTCAATGTATTCTTGTATGCACATATGATATTTACAAGAACATTTGACAAAATACGTTCAGTGTAGGGCCACAAGGACACATAATCCTATAATATGCAGGAATTGTCAACACTCATAACTTAATCGCTATTATACCCAGTTCAATGTGGGCTCATGAGGAAGAACACAGATCTTTAGGGTACTTAAGGTACATATTAATAAAAGCAATAAATACTGTTTAAAGTTTGTTTTTACTAGACTTTACACCGATTTTATCGGGCTGATCGGTATCGGCCGATATTAAGCATTTTATGCTGATCGGCTTATCGGCTTTAATGTCATAATTTGCCGATCCGATCTATGACGTCATTGACTGGCTCCGCAAAAGACATTTACTCCGCGTCGCCGCTTGCACAGTATATTAGAATCCAAAAGCTAGTTTCTTTTTTACCCTTGTCACGTGTCTTTTGACATAGTACTGTAAATATCTGACAGCCAATGAAGTTAATTATTTAACTAAAAACAAAAATACAAAATAAAAACATGTCGGTGGTGTGGAACAAACAACACGTCTGAGACAGACAACACCTAGTGCCCAGATCAGACTACAAGACAAATTTGCTCTTTCACGATTGCACTGTCAGACGACTGCAATAAAATCTTGTATTCTGATACCACCACGTCCCATTTTTTACGATCATTGGGCTTTATCCTGTCAACTTAAATGCGCCCGGATACACTCGTTACCGTGGCGACGACAACAAGAGCGGAGCAGTGATCGGTTATCATTTTTTTAAACTTGCTGATCGGTGATCGGCCCCAAAAATCCTTATCGTGAAAAGCCTAGTTTTTACCAGTAATTGTGTAATAATAATAATAATAATAACAATAATGCATTAAACTTATATTGTGCTTTTCATGATACTCAAGACCTTTTACAATTGCACACATTATTCATTCACTCAACAGTCACATCCTATTGTAAATGAAAATGCTTGAAATTCCATCAGTGGGTGCTGAAAAACATCTGACAGACGGTTATTTACATTAAAGTTACAATGCAAGTCAAGACAGGTCAGACAGCTTGCAAGAAAAATATGCCTCACTTGTCCCTACTGACGCATACCATAATAAGCAGAGTCAACTGTGTGTGACTTTATGATTGATACTAATGTATATCAGCATCCTGAAAAAGAATTACAGCTAATGCCAGACAGTTTCACTTCACATTCAAATTCCCCCGAGTTCATAAATGCTTTGCTGGACTCACACAAAATAATGCAAGTGGCAATACTGAACCTCAATGGCCACAATGGGGATGTGAAATCGCACAACGCATTATGACAGGAAACAGAGGAAAGGTTGGAGAAACCCAAAATGGCTGAGGGAAGCAAAAATAAAAAGTAAACAGTAAGAGGGAACAGCACTCACCCCTGACTTACAGGACACAGTTGCTGGGAAAAACACTGCATATGCTGCCACAAATGGTCAGGAGCCAAACTGGACATAAATGATCTTAAAGCTCACTGTTCTGAGACTAAAACGGAGACCCACGTGTATTGCTGTGAGTGGAAATATCACTGCACCTGCTTGCAGTTTATACTGTCATTCTGACCTCCGACACACCCCTTGAGACATGCCCCCTCAATAACAGTTCACGCGCACACACACACACATTTGAGATACAGCACTATAATAGAAATTGATGTTTCAGCGAGGTCCTGGTGGAACTGACAGCCTTGTGAAGTATATTTAAAGTCATCAAGAAGACAATAATAACAGAAACGGAACCCGGACCCCTTTTGGTGTCCTGTTCCATTTGTGGCAATAGCAACCTGGAATATTTCATCTATGACGTATTTTGGTGCAGTTTCAGACCAAATGACTCAATACTTCAATTTACTGATAATGGTTGAACTCTCCAAAATGTGTTGTGTCTGGCGCAACCAGATTCTCTTTCAAAACTAAAATATAAGTTTGTTTCAGGGGTGTCAAAGTACTTTTTGTCACAGGCCGCATTGTGTGGTTAAGGTTCTCCTCAGACATTACGGATAGGTTTGTTCAACTATTGTTCAAGATACTGTAAAAAAGGGGTTTAGGAATAAAAAAAAAATGCTTTAGCAATATCTAAACATTTATTACATATAAAGATTTGAAGTTTGAGTACAGATTTTAGCAATAATCATGGATGCCGACACACATGGATTGCTTTCAGGGGCCAGATAAATTGATGTGGCATGCTGGATCTGGCCCCCGGGCCTTGAGTTTGACACCTGTGCTTTAGTTTATACAGTGCATCTAGCTCGTCTTTGTACGCACTAGAAAACTTGTGTTCTTCTCCTATTATCAGGTGATGGGCTGTGGATGGATAGATGTTTAGGCCTCATCAAAGGACAACAGGTCGACAGGGAGACTAGGAATGGCACATTAACACTGCTAAGAATATCGCAGCTTGCACAACAAACATGACCAACAACTCTCCATTACACCACATTCAAAACACCTGAAAAGGCACAAGTGGTTTTGGCTAAACTGCAGAACAGTAATTATCTAAAACCCCGTGTGCTATTGTTTTTCACAGAATAGTCAGCTTCTTGGCTTATATATAACAACATGCAGTAATGTGGTAACACACTGGCACTGATTTTCACTGCTGTCATGCTGCAGCTCAGTAATTATTCTGACAACAACATTAATTCATTAAGGGCTCGATGCTATTGTTAACAAGCTCAGTCCTTATATTAATTTCTGTGTGAGTTTTAAATACACAATCATTAATTACACTCGCGAGAGTATTGCTGCAATATGCACTGGAAGAAATGCAGTGCTTGCTTAAAATAGTGACACCTGATGTCGTGACTGTCACGTTGTGCTTCGGGTGCCAAATTATGGACATGGTGTTTTGTCTCTTAACCACAGTGCTAAAACATCGTTGAGATCAATTTCCAGTCTGAACGAGTCTTTATAAGCTGATGTTTATGATTAGGATTTGCCATGGATAATTCCAATTTTCTTCAATCATGCAAATAAACAATCAGTGAAAAATAGTGAAACTACGTATTTGCGCAGTTTACACCAGCAAACCATTTCTTGTGTCCGTTTCAAACAGCACATTTCTTACATGACTCCTTCATGTCCATCGGGTCCTCCACCATTTCACTGTTTCTGACCTTGGGTTTGCTGGCATGACATCAGTTGTCAAGTTTTCCAGTGGAATAGTACACCAACACACACCGGTCTCCTGCACACCATCAGAACACAGTTGATCAAGTTGGAACGCAGAGAGGTCAAGCTGAATGACCCGACTGGAGCGAGAGAAAGAGGAGATGACAGCAGCTTCAGAAGAGTGCACTTGCAGCTCAGAGTGTAATGTACCAATCCCTTCTATTAGTTTGTAGTTTAACTAGACTTTTTAAAAAAAGTAAATGGAATCAAGGATCTTCTGGTTTGCACAAACAGTGATGCATGTCTAAACACAGCATAGTTGTGTTTATTAGGTAAAGGCCTGTGCGACGTCAGGGTAAGGACAGCATGAGTGCATTCACGTTAAGGAAATAGCTAAGACGTTTTTATTTTTAAGCAAATATACAACGTTTAGGTAATTATCACTCTAGTAATGGGAAACTAAGATTACAGTTTACAGCCCAAACACTAAGCTAAAGAAGTGAAAGCCTGACTCATTTTTTCCATCATTACTCTTATGGGAGAGCTTAAAGAAAGCCTTATTTTGACTTACAGATTGTAAAAGTGGGTAATGAAAATAAAATGAGTGAGAATTATAGTCCCTTGGCAAGAAGGCAAACATGTTTTCAAAAGGGTGCTCGACTTGAACTCTTTGGCCCTTTACTTCTGCACAGGGCAAACATGAAGGCCAGCTCTAGTTTTTGACAAAACATTATAATAGGAACTTAAAACCAAAACAATGTAACACAGGTCATATTACTTTCATTGTACACCAATGTATTACTCTCACAAATTGCTCTTGACTTAGACATCAAGATATTAGAACACTCCATGCATATGAAACACCCTAGAAATATTTGTAAACAATTCAAGCAGATTTTACTAGTTTCAGTTGTCCCTTTTGCTGTAGACCAATACTACTATAGCTCAAATTAATACACATTTAAATTTGAATCCAAGTAAAGTGGTTGGGTTGGATTGAATAATTGTAAGGAAGAAAAAAAATGCAGCAGACAAGGACTTCAATTTCATGCTTTGCTGGCCTCATTGTCATTGCTCAGCAGTTGTTTTGTAACCGGCTCATGTCTCTATCACCGCTAGCATGAGGGACTGAGTGCATCTTTTGCAATAATACATGACACACACACACGCACACACAGACATGCATAATCAGTCACTTGTGCCTTGTAACAAAGAAACTGACCCAGACTGCCGTTGTGCTGTGGCACTAGCAAGTTTAGCTGGCAGACGATTAACACTTTCACATTTGTCTTTCCTTGTGCATTCATTAATCAGCCAATCTGTCGTTGGCAAATACTTGATATGAAACCAATGGAAATTAATTAATGTGAAGAAATTTTCTAGTATACTGTATTTTAACTTTTGGGGTCTTCAGACTACATGCGGTAGCTTCAAGTTACTAGATACATGTATGGTACAAATTTTAAAAAGTTAAAAAGTTCATTATTTCCCGTATTTTCACGACCATAGGGCGCACCGTATTAAAAGGCGGTCTCAGTTACGGGGTCTATTTCTGTGTTTAACACCTACATAAAGCGCACCGTATTATTGGGCGCAGGCATGGTAAAACATACGCTAGCTTTAAACATACGGTAGCATGCATGCACGCTAAAACAATGTAAACAATGTTTTTAAAAAAGCAGTGGGAGCAAAACTGAGTTTGGTTGTACTTTATTGAAGTATTTAACAATGTACTCACATTATTATTTTTTTTATCAATCCTCATCCACAAATCCATCAAAAGTCCTCATCTTCTGTATCCGAAATGAACAGCTGGGCAAGTTCTCCAACAAGCACGCCGGGTTCCATCTCGTCATTGTCAGAGTCAGTCTCGTTCAGCAATGATGCCTGCTTTCGCGAAAGCTCGGACAACAGTCAAAGCAGATACCTTAGCCCAAGCATCCACAATCCATTCACATATGGTGGCATAACTCGCCCGGCGTTGCCTCCCTGTCTTAGTAAAGCTGTGTTCGCCATCTGTCATCCATGGCTCCCACGCCGCTCACTTTCAACGCCCTGTTTACACGGATGTACAGCGGTTCGTCAAGCCTCCCAGATTGATGGGTTATTGCAAAAGCCCCGAGTTATTGCACTCAGTCGAATGGTGACTGTAGAGACGCTTCTCCCGGCTGTTCTTTGCTCATTAATCCATTGCTCGAGTTGGTCTTCCAACTCGGGCCACCTCGCCTTGTTTCGAAACTCAGCTTTGTCTTCTTGACTTGGCGAAGCTCGTTTTCCTGCTTCCTCTACTTGCGAACCATGGATTCGTTGATCTTGAATTCTCTCGCGGGTGCTCGATTCCCATGTTCCTCCGCGTAACTGATAGCTCGCAGTTTAAACTGTGCTTTGTAAGCGTGTCTCTTCGTAGGTGCCATTTTCGGGGGCCCTTAGCCAAACTGATGTTGTTTTGCACAATACACACCCCTGAATTGCTCCGTCAGTCACGCGGTAATAAATAATGAATTTTTTATTTTCATTTGTTTTTTTTTTTAAACCACCCCAGTGCTATATACCTACTGGGGGTGTGGCTTTAGCGTCTTACTTCACGCACCCTTCCCCTGTCCTCAGCCACGTCTGCTTTTCCTCTGTGTAAGCAGCGTGTCTGCAGGAAATGCTTATTAAAAAAAAAAAAAAAAAAAAAGAAAAGGGCTAGCGGAGCGCTCATCACACAACAACATTTACAGATGTTGGAACTCGGTGCACACATAAGGCGCGCCGCATTATAAGGCGCCCCGTCCATTTTGGAGAAAATGTAAGACTTTTAAGTGCGCCTTATGGTCGTGAAAATACGGTAGTTTTGCGTGTCAGTGGGTGATATTTTATGAGCCTCTGTGACATTTTGTTTTCCCCGCGTAATCATCCATTGTGCGATCAATCTAAGGCTGGATTTAGACATCGTTTATGTGATATAAAATAACCAGGCCTCCTCCATGTTTCACAATAGGTACTAGGAGCATCTCAATTAATTGATTAATCAACAACTAATCGCCCATCAAATTAATGGTCAACTATTTTGATAATTGATTCATCGTTTAGAGCGGTTTAACGTAAAATTGTCCAAATCCTCTGATCTTAGCCCCTCAACAAAAAATATTCTTTGATTTCTGTAGTCCTTTGTGAAAGATGGAGCTCTTGGTCCATTCAATCCAATAAGCATCTTTCATGGGCACAATGACCTGGTTGTCCCAGGTCTCCTGTGGCCGTGAGCGAACACTGTCAATATTTACAACAACAGTGGTGGATTACCATGTTACATTCAGTATTGCTTTTACAGCTTAATGTGCTGCTCCAGTACTACTGCAGTCATCAACAAGTGGAGATGGAGAACAGTATACGTTTTTTTTTTTTCTTTTTCCACACGTTCTTAAATCCACCACGTATAAGACTCATAGGTAAGTTTCGGTATTTGTGTGTGGACACATTGTTTTAGACGATTCCGTGTTTACAGGAAACCTTTAAAAACCAACTAAGAGAAAGATCATCTCTCGTTTCAATTTGATGCTCTCTTTGTACAACATATATTTAAAATGCAACACTGTCAAAGATGATGCTTTGACATCTAAGAAAGGCGTCTCCAGTTTGGATTTTGGTTCATATGAGAAAGTTGTGATTAAGTACCGCTCCCTCTCAAAAACGAGCAATTTCAACCACTGTTAGACAAGTGGATATGAGGTGTGCTGTAATTCCTTACCCTTTGTGTATTTTGAAGAAGACTGTCAAGAGGGCTTTTAATAAGAGACCCAACAACTGTTTCACATTGTGAAAAAGGATGTCCTCTTTGAAATATCTAACAATCCTCTGGTACGAATGTGTGCGTGTGTAATGGTTGCGATGATTCAAATCATTTTATTTATATTAATACAAGCATGAAGTGTGAAGACAGCTACCAGAGGGGACAGGCTAATCTTTTAGACAGTTGCTATAAATCTAACCAGAAATTATTCTTAACTACACTAGCATTAAACCTGCTGTAACCATCACTGACTTGCTATGGCTAGACTCTATATGGCTGTTAAAAATCAACACTAAGATGCTGCATTAAGATAGAATATACAGTCATGGTCAACACAACAAAGGTGTGTGAGGCTCATTGATGCAATCAACCCTAATAATTATTGATATTCAACTAAACTGTACGTATGATGCCAAAAGGGAGACAAATATGCGCCAAAGCTAAAGTGGGCTAAAGTGTCTGGGGCCCCCCAAAAAAGTCGATTTTGATAGTTTCACTCCAATGACAAGCCAGTTACCCCTCAAGGCACATTCAATATCAACAATGCACTGCAAATGTGGTGGGTGTAAAACACAAAAAGAGCAGAAGCCTGACTGAGGAACACTAATCAGAATCAGAATCATCTTTATTTGCCAAGTATGTCCAAAAACACACAAGGAATTTGTCTCCGGTAGTTGGAGCCGCTCTAGTACGACAACAGACAGTCAATTTACAGAACACTTTGGAGACAGAAAGACATTGACAAAAAAAAAAAAAAACAGTCACTGAGCAGTAAAGGGTTGCTAGTTATCTGGTAATGCCGGTACATTTATTGATTGATTGATTTATTTTTACAATTGTGCAAAAAGATGCAGAGTCCTCTAGCACTTAGAGCAGTTCGAATGACTAATATTGCAAAAGTCCGGTGCAATGACCATTGTGGAAACGGCGGCGAGACTTCAAGGAGTGTATGCGGTTTAAAGTGATAATTCGAGGGTGAATCACACCGCTGGGGGGTGACATCATTACGTCGGGTACCAGTTACAACTGACAACATGTAACATTTTGAACACAAACAGCTCTCATCACTGTTGGAACACTGCAAGCCAACATTTTCTGAGGGCTACGTGAATGCACCACGGCGACAAGCTATCTGAAACGAACGAACAAACACTCTTTTTGCTAAACTTTAGCTGGAAAAGATGCCGCTTTAGTGGGAGCTTATCAAATGACAAAGAAGAACAGTCCCAGCTTATAACTTCTTTCCAAGGATTAAAAGCAAGTAAACATACATTTCCCAGGCGTGTAATTAATGTGGTGTAAGGGGTCAATAAAAAACCCAACACGACGAATAAACTGAGCTCTCAAGATGGCAGCGTACAAAAACACGATGGCAAACTTACCGGTTCCGGTGAATAAAAGTGGTTGAAATTTAGAGTTCCGACACGAACATTTCCACGTAGGTTGAACAAGGATGAAAGGCACTTGCGCCGGTTATGGTCCTCCCTCTTCTCTCCCTGTTTTGTATAAAGTGAACACGAGCTGAGCCCACGTCACAGTAAAGAGGTGACGACACTGACGTGCGTGAGCGTGGAAGGCATCGCAGCCACGACGTCGGACAACTGCGACACACAGCCTTTGTGCAAATGAGGAGGGGGGGGGGGGGGGGGGTCTTCCTTCGTACGTTGGTCAAAGAAATTGAGAACAAAATAGATTTACAATTTTTAAATTGACCAGATTTGTGTGATTCGATCCACTGCCAAAAGAGACTCATTTTTAATTGTTTTAATTTAAAATTTGAATTTTTAAAGATTATTTGAATTTATGTAAGTGTTTTAAAATATGATTGCGTAACTGTGTAATGTGCCAGTAAGGAATCGACAACTAAGCGATTATCAATCAACTATTTTGATAATTGTGTCATCATTTAGAGGCCTTGTTTCACTTAAAATTGTCCAAATCCTCGGAATTTCAGCCTCTCAACAGTAAATATTCTCAGATTTGTCAGATAGTAAGTTATAAAATGACATTTGCTAACATCTGCTTTTACAGTAATTTGGAAAAAAGAAAAAGATTTGCATTTTCCTAATCGACAGATTACACGACTCGATTATTAAAACAATCTTTAGTCGCAGCCCTGAAGGAAAAGTAGAGATGTCTCATTATGATGCAGTGATGTTCATCACCAAACGGGATAAAGATTGCAAGAGCCCAAGACAGACAAGGACCCTCCAAAATAGGATCTGGCAGGAACCCAAATCCCACAACATTAAACATTTTCATAAGCCAAAATGCAGTTATACTTTGTAAATATTCTCTTTTAAGGTCATGTCTTTTGCTATTGGGAAGTTGCCCTGTGCATTGTTGTGCGTTTAAGCAAAAATCCCTTGATGATTAAGTGAGCCTAAACTTTAAATGCCTTACATTATTCCTGCATCATCATACATAATTTAGATCTGTTGGTAAAGTATTTATTTATGCTTCACTATAGATTGTCTTTGTGTAATAATAAGAGTTTATCTTTCTTAATTATTCAGCGCTTACTACTGGAATAGCTTTATTCACTCATTTGACTTGTTGTTGAATGAATGTTCCCCGACACCTGTGCATGTCTGTGTGTTTAATTTTGTTAGTTTGCACAGGTCTAGTGGTTGTAAGTAGCCTATATATTATCATGTGACTTCTATAGCTACATTTAATATCCAGACAGACCAGCTGAATCATACAACAGCAATCTATTGATGCAACTAAATGGAATTCAGTCTTTCACTGTGTACATATTTGCTTTACCTACAATGGAAAATGGTAAGACATAACCTGTACTTGTGTTGCTAATTAAAACTTGTTTGAAGGTCATACATGTTATTTATTT
Organism: Phyllopteryx taeniolatus; assembly: GCF_024500385.1. Lineage (NCBI taxonomy): Eukaryota > Metazoa > Chordata > Actinopteri > Syngnathiformes > Syngnathidae > Phyllopteryx > Phyllopteryx taeniolatus. Next base: position 1,545,456 of record NC_084509.1, on the reverse strand, counting down.
GATTTGATTTCTTTTTTTTTTTTTACACATTGCACTTAGTGTTTGAATGATTTGTTTGTAACCAGGGCGTAAATGGAAACGAGAGCTTGCTCTCAACTGGCCCTCCCTGAATAAATAAAGGTTTCAATGAAATTTAATCTGACCTCCAGTTTATGTCGCTCCAAAATTAAATAAATATGTCTAAGTACTGTGTGGCTCTGATTAGGAAAAAGTTCCCTGGCTGTAAAAAGCTGGTAAACCTGTTCCTTTTTCACACAACACATTTTCAAGACGATGGGGGCATCTGAAAGACGCACTTACAATGGGACAAAGAAAGCCGCAACATATTTCTTTAAGCTACATACATTTTTGCTGTTTTTCCCCCCCCACCCCCCATTTGATAACTTGCTTGTAAATTACAGAAGGACATTAGGTTTTCTTCTCTGTTCAGAGAACTCTGCAAAAACTTTGTGAAAGGTACTGGAAAGGGCCAAGGGAAAAATAAGTGTTTTGGTTTGATTTTTTTCCACCTACAGGGAAATTTTTGAATTTGTTCTTTCATTTCTCTGTAAATAAAACATGAATCATAGTGCAAAAATTCATGTCTATCCAGGAGGTGCAATAGGTATCAATCCTTTCCAGTTGTATGTATGATATGATTAAGGGAAAAGGTACTTTGTCACAGACACAAGGTACAGAAACATTTTCAGTCATTTGTTCTTAAATTATTTCACTTAATTCAGTCATTCTTTGGTTGCCCAAAAAGACTCACAAAGTGGCACCAGTGAATGTATTTAATTACAAATATGAACCAACAATGACAAAACAAGAACAGGTAAACACAGGAAGTGACATCTGACAACTACAAGGTGTCAAGCAGTTGCACCTGCAGCGATTGTTTACCCCTTGCAGACATCAATCACATTGAAAACACAATTAAGAGTGAAACTGGCCACCAGCAACAACACAAATGGCACACATCTTTTGTTTGGTCACATGAGAGGCCATCGAGTCTTCTTTTTGGAAAGATGATGAGTATAATTTAAATGTGGTGCTGGCAGGCATGCTGGAAACAGGGGGAAAAAAACTAAAAATTCAAACAAAAAGCTTTACACAAATATATAAAAATATGCCATTAGATTCATATCGACAATTGAAGACCTTGGGTGCATTATTTACAGAAAAAAAAGGCCATTTATACTAATATTTACAACAATAAAGGCTGCCCACATCAGGCATGAGGAGATAAATACAAGCTAAATGACTTTCAAGGGATTCATGGACCGGATTAACCCTTTTTTTTTTTTTAAAGTATCGTGGAGGTCAAAGACATGGACTTGAACTATTTTAGGAATTCATTGGAACGACCAAAAATATTTTTTTTAAAGTGGCCAACTCACAGTAAAATTGTAAAACACTGCAATGATGCACAGATTGCACACAGTTGCTGCAAGAATGTTGTCCTTTTTTTTTTTTTTTTTGCATACACACAAAACACAGCAGGATGCTCCTCTGGACCCTACAGCCAGCATGAGTATACTGTACAGCATTTTCACTGAGGTGGCACTTGTAATACACTTTATCATCAAACAACACTCAATGATAACTTTTAACCACTTGGCATTTTCAGAAATCATCTTATTAAGCTTATGTCTCAGCGTTAGAGCAAATAATTTCTTTAAGCTTATGTTAGTATAGACAAAAGCTTTTTTATTCGGTGTTGATCAAAACTGAATATTATTATCTACATAAAGGCTGAATTTATATAATTGAAACAGCATTTTTCTGTTCAGATTGTGCAGGTTAACAATGTTATGGCTGGTCAGTTTATATACTGTAAATTAGTGAACATCTGATACAATCCTCAAAAAAATTTTTTTTTTTTTTCAAAATGAGCTTATCCCCTATTCAAATATCGCATGTGGTCTACCACATAACGATCGCAAATGAACCTAAAGTATGGGAAGAAAATTGCAGTCAGAAAACATAAAAAAAAAACATTTCGAAAATGCTAAGGCAGCTGCTCTTCGTCAGGCAAGGCCAATAGCTCGTTAACTACAAAGCAGATAACACAATGGCCAGTTTAATCCACTTACGCATTAGCTCAGTGGGACAGTTCACCTAATGTTGATGCACGGGATGAAGAGCCCAGATGGCTGATGCTGCGCTTTCTTGGCTTGGAGCGATCCAAAACGATCAGCGCTAAACCTCAAATCCTGAGGCTACGGTGTGTGTGTGTGTGTGTGTGTGTGTAAGGACACATTCACCTGTCCTTCACTTCCACTGACATCTGTGTGTGTGCGTGTAAATGTGTCAAATGGCTTAACTTCTAGCCTTCTGAAGGCACGTGCAGGCGCTTAAGCACTTGTCCTTCTGACCTACTCAGTATATACAGTAGCACACTAAAGACTAAAATTGTAGCAGGTGAAAAGTAATCACATTTATGCTACACACAACAAAACAATAAACAAATAATATATTTATGCTTTTGCAATTTGTTTTTCTTGCAAAGTTAGCAGATATATATTTGCAATTGTACCCTTAACATGTTCAGATTGGGCAAGTGTGTGGAAACATGACAGTAAGTTCTGTCGTGTTTGAAATAAAATGAAATCTTAAATTTTGCTGAGGCTTCTGTTATTCCCTGTACTGTGTGTGTACTTGAACTCAATTCGCATGCCCCGGAATTGACACTGTGACCTCCTTGTACCTCAACTCACAAAGAAAAGGTGAAAGTTACATCTTCTATAAATTAAGTGCTAGCCAGAAGAAGTTGAAGTCAAAACCATAAATACTGTACATAACAATCTTCATCTGCTGCTTGTTATATCAACTTGAAAAGCCCCTGCTAAAGAAGTGAGCGATCTATGTGCCGACTTATCTTCCTGGCAGATGATAGTGTCAAAATAAATCTTCCAATCATTCAAACTAAGACATAGAAAGAAGGCTTTGGCATAGGCGTGGTAATGCACTTTTTGCCTGTAAAGACACATTACTTTTTTTGTGTGTGTTGTCTTTAAACATTGAACAGATTATGATTATTTGTGGAAAACACACACGTATGTACATCCAAGAATAAATGACTAGTAAGTCAGGTAATTGGAGGTGATGGATTTAAAGTATGCACAAAAAGTGGTTACACACCATCCGAACATATCACACCTCGTGAATGCGCTCGGATCCTACCCTTCAAAATGTTCTTTAAACATTGGATTCTGGCTGTCGGCTGATGATATGATGGCATCAATCTGAGCTCAGGGGCCAATCAGGTTTTAGGACGCTTACTTCAATGCTAAACCTCTCTGCTCATCATCGCAGGGTACACATAGACAAACAATCATTCACACTCACATGCACACCTATGGACAATTTTGAGTCGTCACTTAACCTACCTCTGCCTCTTCTGTCTCTTTTAGACTTCTGTTTCATGACTGTTTTATATGCCATACTGGGGAGAGAAAAAAAAAATGCCACTTAATGTTGTGCAGCCCATCCTAGAATAAACAGACCACAAAACTAGATTTGAAGTGAACCTAATCATGTCTGCTGTATGTCTAAGTGGGATGTCATATCAATACTGCAAAAAGAGACTGATGGAGCCGAGCAGAGAACTAAAACAACACCAACATACACACAGCTTGAAGCACATGTATGCAGCAAGAGGGAGTTTGGGTCTTTAAGTCCAGACTGGGCTTGATCGTTTCAGACCCTCCATAGCAAAAGATGGTTGGTGCTGTCATCCCGTCCAATAGTCTCACTGCTATTGTTCAGTCTGAAGTCCTCATAGCCATCACCGCCCGATATGACAAGTTGATTAGTTTTTGGAGGCAGTTGGGTGGATGATTGGCGGCGAGTGGAATCGTGCCTCTGAAGGTTTCCATCAACGATGGTGCCACCCTGTGACTGTTTGCCTTGGAAAATGAAATATCAACAAAACATTTTCACAAGAGTTAAAACTTTCATAGTATTTAGTTTTCAACAAATAGATAACACAAAGACAATTTCCAGGCCTTTAACGCTTTCATCGTGTTTAGTTTTAAACAAGTCGATAACATGCTAAGAATTTAATGCCGTGTACCTTTGATTCTGGTCAGTTGGGGACAATCACCTAACAAAAAGATAATTTGTGGGCCTTTGTTGTAGACATAGTCAAACTTTTTCCCATTGAAGCTTGGATTTGTGTTTGAATGTTGAACAGATATGCCTGGAACCTTTGATTCTGATCAGTAGATACTTATTGTGCCTTCAACCAATGATTGTGTTTCGCTGTAGACAATGGACTCTAAGCACCCGGCCTCACACTTCCATGTTCAGTGCAAGGTGCCATGTTAACTTTCGTTCGGCATGAAAACGCATACGCTGAACATAGCGGCAAAGTGCAATGTTGACTGGAGCAACTATCTCCTCGTTTTTAAAAAGAAAAAGCTTTTCATGTCATTTCGATCTCTGAAAGTGCAAGCACTGAACTATTGAATATACCTAATACAGAACACCAGGTTATCACGCATCTAAGGGAAGAGGTTATTTTCCAGTCATATGGCATCCCAGTAGCTTGTTATGTGATCTGACCTTTCTCAGAAATGCTTAATAGGTGGCATAATAGGTGCATAAGGTCCATTAAATAATGCAAAAGTAATTATTGGCATTTGAACTTTTTACCATTTTCAGTTGTCACAATTATATATACCTGTGGAGTCCAATGTTGGAGGAGGGAAGTTCATCCCCAAACCTTCCGGTAGCTCGACTGATGTCAGGAATCGAACATGGCCTGTGTGACCGTGGGCAGAGCCCATTGGAACTAGAGGGGTTTTCACCACACATGCACTTGTTCCAGAACACACTGCTGGGATTGCCAGAGTGAGGACCACCCCTGCAAATAAAAATTAACTACAGTAATAAACAAATGATACCAACAGTTTAAAAGCTTTTGTCAGTCTTTTCGAACCTCACTGTATCGATATATTGTCTGCGCTTGTCTCAATGCTGATCATTTCAATTCAAACATCCTTAGGAATTAAAAAAACGTTATGATGTGTACCTGCACTGGTGCCGATCCACAACAGATCCTTACAGGCCAGCAGTGCTGTGATTCTCAGGCAAGCGGCTTTGTGCTGTCTGATGATTGCATCTGCACCTGAATGATAATAAACATTATCAATGGAATGGGAGCCCCAACTAACGATCATTTTAATAATCGATTAATCTGTTGATTATTTTTTCAATGAATCAGATTTAAAAAAAACTTTTTTAAAGTTTCCATCCATTCATGCAAAAATAGGACATTATTTCAAATCGAGGGAAAGAATGCACAAACATGATTATTATTCAGTTATTGGTTTTGGTCCTCAACATCTATCAGAAAAATATTGATAATTGATTTCCAAAGTAAAATATGTTTGCAAATGTCTTATTTTGATGAAGCACAAAGATAATCAGTCGGCGTTATAATCTTTTCCTTTCGGCTTGTCCCGCTAGGGGTCGCCACACCGCGTCATCCTCTTCCATGTAAGCTGTCTCCTGCATCCTCCTCTCGAACACCAACTGCCAACATGTCTTCCCTCACGACATCCATCAACCTTCTCTTTGTACTTCCTCGAGCTCTCTTGCCTGGCAGCTCCATCCTCATCATCCTTCTACCAATATACTCACTCTCCCTCCTCTGGATGTGTCCAAACCATCCAAGTCTGCTCTCGCTAACTTTGTATCCAAAACATCTAACCTTAGCTGTCCCTCTGATGAGCTCATTTCTAATTTTATCCAACCTGTTCACTCCTAGAGCGAACCTCAACATCTTCATTTCCGCCACCTCCAGCTTTGCTTCCTGTTGTCTCTTCAGTGCCACTGTCTTTTACATCATGGCTGGCCTCACCACTGTTTTATAAACTTTGCCCTTCATCCTAGCAGAGAGTATTCTGTCACATAACACACCTGATACCTTCCTCCACCCGTTCCAACCTGCTTGGACCCATTTCTTCGCTTCCTGACCACACTCACCATTGCTCTGGACGGTTGACCCCAAGTATTTAAAGTCCTCCACCCTCGCTATCTCTTCTCCCTGTAGCCTCACTCTTCCCCCTCCACCCCTCTCATTCATGCACATATGTCTTACTTCAGCTAACCTTCATTCCTCTCCTTTCCAGTGCATCCCTCCACCTTTCTAACGGTTCCTCCACATGCTCCCTGCTTTCACTGCAGATCACAATGTCATCTGTGAAAATCATGGTCCACAGGGATTCCAGTCTTACCCCATGTGTCAGCCTATCCATCACCACTGCAAACAGGAAGGGGCTCAGGGCTGATCCCTGATGCAGTCCCACCTCTACCTTTAACTTCTCTGTCACACCTACAGCACACCTCACCACTGTTCTGCTGCCCTCATACATGTCCTGTACTATTGTAACATACTTCTCTGCCACTCAAGACTTCTGCATGCAGTACCACAGTTCCTCTCTTGGTACTCTGTCATAGGCTTTCTCTAGCTGTACAAAGACACAATGTAGCTCCTTCTGCCTTTCTGGACACACAATATATCAACCTTTCTCCTAGTCATCATTTCAACCAACTCCTGAACGTTTCCTGTCATTGTCCCAACATTCAAAGTCCCTACATTCAGTTCTAGACTCTGTTATTTCCTCTTCTCTTTCTTCCGAAGAACCCGCTTTCCATCTCTCCTTCGTCTTCGACCCACAGTAGCTGAATTTCTACCGGCGCCCTGCAGGATAACGGCGCCGGTGGCAGACGTTGTTAACCCAGGCCACAACTGATCCAGTATGAAATTCTTTGGATGAAGGCTCATATTTGTTTGGCAAAGTTTTAAGCCAGATTCCCTTCCTGACGTAACCCTCTCGGGCTTTGGACCGGCCTACAGTTTGCACTGGCTTGTGCCCTCCATAGGGCTGCATTAGTCGGCTTTATAATAAACATAATTATTAATATTTACTGTTTTATTATTACAACAAATATAATTAATAATATTGAGTGGGTGAAATTAAACGATTAATCAATCATCAGAAATCATGATTAATTTGATAATGGATTAATCGTTGCACCTCTACCTTACGAGTTTACCTGCAAGCATCTTGTGAACAGCTGGCGCCACATCGACCTCCGTCAGGCTCTCCCATGTTTGAGCGTGGTACAGCTTAACATGCGCACTGCCCTGCAGGGCCAACCACACACCCTGCCCGTACGCCACCATGCACGTCACGCATCGGCTGCTATCGGTTCCCACCTGGAAGCAATGCTGGGATAGCGAGAGGGACCCGTTGTACATCAATCCTCCCTGAGTCTTTCTCTGAATCTCATCACTATCCATCTCAAGCTTACCTCCTGCACCAGTGTAGTTGAGTTCAGGATTAAGATTCTGTTCTGGGAGCCGCACCACAATTTTCCTCCGACTGGAACCATTTTGGTGACGGGGCTGCTAGGAGTGCCTAGAACTAATGTCTGAGAAGACTGAGAGTCCCAGAAACTACCTGCAGATTAGAAAGTGACCGTGATCTAACCTCTTCTCTGTGACATAATAAGAGCACATAAGAACACATCACTTCAATTTTAGTTGCTCTAGACAGGCCTCCTGTAACACTTTCTTTAAGGCCGTTCTCCTCACACATAAGGCCTTTAATGGGTAAGAACCAGGGTAAATTTCCAACTACATTTTTTGTTTCACACCCGCAAGGTTGGCTTTATTGGATGTTTCAAACACTAGATTACAGCTATTCTCAATTACATCTCAAAACTGTGAAGCACATTACTAGCAGAGGGTAACAAGCTCATATTGATATATTGTACACATATTTTTTCTTTCACTGTATTTATTAATTATAAGTTTACATTCGAATATCGAAATAAAATACAACTAATAGACTGAGATATAGTAAATAACTTTGCATATGCTCTTTATATTATCTTTTAACATGATTTTAATGTTTTAAAATGTTTATTGTAAAGCACAGAGTAAATTTTTGTGATACAAGTATGATAAGAAAAACAACAACTATGAACATTATTGTTATTATTATTCATAATATCCACACATTATGTCTACAGTGTCAGGTTACCTGCTTCTCTCTGATAGACGATCACCTCACCATTAGCCAATGACACAAACACTTTGTTGTCCAAATATCTACAGGAAAAAAAAAAGAGGAGCAATATAGAAAAATAAATGTGAGTGATTTACTTTTGCAAATTTAATGTATACAAAAATTGAGTAGTGACACACTTACAATATACACAAGATGGAAGCCGCGTGCTGCATCTTCATGCTGTTTTTGCGGTTGCGGATGTTATCTGAGGACTGGTACACGTGGATACTGCCAGGAGAAAAGGGATTATAGAATATTAGGTGACAAAATTAGTGTTAATCAAAGTATTTGTGGCCATTACTCAACCACACACCATCCATCTTCTGTGCCAAGCCACACAGAGCTCTGGTAGGCTTCTGGGTCAATACTGAGCAAGTCTTCCAGACTGGCTCTGGTGAAGGAACCACGTGAGGAGCGGCGCATGGCGCGGCCATCCATGGGACTCTCCGTGTTGGCTCGACCTCCTCCGCCCACTGCCAACATCCTCGGAGCCGAATATGAGCTCGTCACTGAGAAGTCCTGTTCCTCCTCACTGCTGGTGGTCTCTGTAGCCAAGTCTTTGGAGCACGGAGCCTCTTCATCTTTAGGAGGTGAGGATGAACGTTATATGGAGTTGTCAGTGATTCGGAACCAATGTGCCCTCCTGGCACATTAGTGTGTCATGAGAAATTGTCACGTGTGCCACAGAACATGATCCAATTTCACCAACAACAAATAATGTATGGTGCATCGATATATCCAAGCGATGTCTCGTACTGGCAGAAAAATTAAATGCTCTTCCACTAGATAGCAGAAGGTTTAATTTAAGGTTTTGTTTTTGTATTGTTTGTGGGCCCTTGAGAAAGGAATACACATATAGAGGATTGACAATAAAAAGCATACCATACAAAAAAACTAGCTTTCCCACTGAGTAAGTACATTTGTGAGTAAATTTAGAGAGATCACAGAAGATACTTTTTGTTACAGCTTAGTTTGTTGGTGCGCTGTGAGATATTTGTGTTGTAAAACGTGCCTTTTCCTAATAGTTGGGGAACGCTGTCCTAATATTTGAAATCCACCACTTTATAATTTCAGTTTAGGCCTTAAACTGCACTCCTCAACCAAATTTGATGTAGAAGAACTTGACCTGACCTTCTTATGGCAAAATGACAAAATATAGTCTAGATACTCTTTTATTGCATTATCTAATAGTTTATTGACTTCAATAGGCCTTTGTGCAATAGTCCTTTGTTTTTGTGTGGCCTTTCCAAATGTACTTAGTAGCTTTAATTGTTTAATGTAATTGTTTTTCCATATGTGCCTCAGAGACGGGCAGAGACGCGGCCACCAGTAACCAGTCTTGACTCTCTCTCTCTCTCTCTTTACAAAGATATTATTAAAACTACAAAAGACAAGCTTGTTTCCTGATTTAATTTCCAGAACAACCCCAACCCCATCAAACATACTGTATTTAGAATGAACTAGAAAAAGAGCCCAAACATTATCTGTGACATCTGACCTCACAAATGTTCTTGTAGGTCCTGTGGGAATAAAATGTAAATCTTTCCCAGTAGAGGTACACTATTATGTTACAGCTACGATAACACATTTATTACATTTTCACTTCCCGTCGGTGTAATGGCCAGGTGTGCCGATACTTTTGTCTACATAGTGTATGTGTCCCACGAGTGTGGTTTAACTTACTGCCATAGCTGGAGGATATGGTGGAGTGGCTGGCTTGACTCTGTAGAGTGGATGAAGGGCTTGGTGAATCCTCGTCATCTGTGTCGTCGCTGTCAAAAGGGACCAGCTCAGCACCTGGTCCTGAAGGAAACGAGCAGATCAGACACTTGCTATGATCATCGATTAATCACTTAATCACTTAATCTCAAACGTCCCTCCAGGAATTGGAAAAATTCACTGCTCAAGCTTTCGATTGCATCCAATAACCGCAACTTTTCCCCGGAATGGAGCAAACATCGGTGCTTTATGGGTTTTCCATGATTCATTGCAGTCCCCTGCGCAAATGTAAATTAATGTGCTGCCGATTTCAGATTGCGACTGGAAGGTCTCATCCCCCCCCACCAAAAATTCAGCTTAAAACTGTGCAGAACAGTTTCCTGTTGTCCTACACAAGATCCATCATCTGAGCAGGAAGCCGAGTTAGATTAAACAGGTATGGCTTGTAATAACAAGTTTAATCACTTAGCCATAGAGGCATGCTCACTTATTGCTATGACATAAAGGAAGAAATATAATAGAAACGTGTCAGTGAACCCATTTTTCGAGTTACCTGTAGGTTGCTCGGTCAGTTCCAGAGAGGAATGTGAGATGGAAATATGTAACTGTTGTTGAGTGTGGTCAGGTGTTGTTGGCGGAAGGGCAGCTTCGGGTCCACGCTCCCTGTGATATAAAAAGAAATGTATATGATGTCCAAAATAAAGTGGCGAGGAAGTAAGCCGGGCAATAATAATAATAATAATAATAATAATACAAAGTGTTTGTGTGTGTGTGCCCTTGCATGTTGACTACTGACCTCCCCTTCAGTCCAGGTACAGCAGCAATACAGATGATCCTGGCTGAGCAGACAGCAATACAGGCCTCCACTGTGGGCTCATCTTTGATGTTCAGCAGACAAACCTAATGAGGAAACATCAAAACACTGTCAGATCCAAGCAGAGCAGATGAAATAAGCTATATATGCAATGCAAAAAAATACGGCGCCGCACCGGTATACTAAAACCAGGTTCAGAGTAGTGTCAGCTTATGCTTCTTACCTGTCCGACATATCCATCACTGTTACACACCCACACTTCACAGCCATTGTCAGGGCAGGTGTGACTCGGAGACGCACATGAAAACTAGGTACAAACCAAAAATACGGTGCAATAATAGGCATGACTTGTGCAGAAATGATTTGGATCATTATTTAAACAGTAACTAATTTGTTCCACATTCACCTGCATTCCACTGCGTGTCTTCATAATGGGGATAGCCTTTAAGAATTCTGGGTCCCACTGATCCTTAATCATAGCTAAACAATCAAGACAAATCGCAATGAAGGACAATTATTTTTCCACATGCTGTGCTACATCTCTCTCATGAAAAAATGACACGCTTTGTCTCACTGACCCAGCTTCTTTTTTGCTTCCTCAAATGCCTGTTCGAAGTTGGAGCGAATGTCGGGTGACGTGAACTCGAAGACAAAGCTACTCTCTGCCGACACGGTGATGAACTCCAGCTTGGTGGGCAGAAAGGTCGTACTGAAGGCCAAAGACTGCTTTTCTGACAGCTCCCTGTGCACAGTGGCCATCAGATCCTTGATCACCTCATCTAGGGACTAAAGTGGGAGATAAGAAGAGATAAGAAAAAGGACGTATTAAAAAAAAATAGGATAATGAGTGAAAGGCCGCACGGTGACCTTAGCACATTTGCCTCACAGTTCTGAGGACTCGGGTTCAAATCCGGCCTCACCGGCCCCTATGGAGTTTGCATGTTCTCCCCGTGCCTGCGTGGGTTTTCTCCGGGAGGTTTCCTCCCACATTCCAAAAACATGCGTGGTAGGTTAACTGAAGACTCTAAATTGTCCGTAGGTGTGAATGTGAGTGCGAATGGTTGTTTGTTTACATGTGCCCTGCGATTGGCTGGCAACCAGTTCAGGGTGTACCCCGCCTCTCGCCCGGAGTTAGCGGAGGTCGATGCCAGCACGCCCGCGAGCCTAGTGAGGATAAGCGGTACGGAAAATGGATGGATGGATGAAAGTGTGCGTGTGCATGCATGTACACAATACCTGGTGTGGCAAGCTGAGGGTCTCAGACAATTTGCTGATCTGACCCAGCGTGCTCAAATCCTCATCCAGTCGACTGATTGTTTTCTGGACGTTTTCCTTGTTTGTCGTCTGAGTAGAACCTGATAGGGCAGAGCAAAAAAAAATAATAATAATAATAAAAAATAAAAATGTAAGTGACATGGTTGTTTTGTAGTTTCATTTTTTTATAATAAATCTTGAAGTCAAGTGTCTTACTTTTTACAACTTCCACATCCTCCAGAGGAAGCTTCCACAGAAACTTGTACTTGCTGGATGTATCGATTACACTAGTGGCAGAGTATCTGAAAGACAAACCAGCAACGCAAAAGACATGTCAAGAGTTATAGCTGCAGACAAAAATGGATACCAAACATCTAAATCACCATAAATCATACTGTATTTCCTTATATAGAGGTATACAGAGCACAACAGGCATCATTTAAATTCTTAATGGGGTGGGGGGGGGTGCATAAATATATTTTATAATAACACTGCATTATAATATATATTACATATAAACGGTGGCACGGTGAACTACTGGTTAGAGCGTCAGCCTCACAGTTCTGAGGACCCGGGTTCAATCCCCGGCCCCGCCTGTGTGGAGTTTGCATGTTCTCCCCGTGCCTGCGTGGGTTTTCTCCGGGCACTCCGGTTTCCTCCCACATCCCCAAAACATGCATGAATTGAAGACTCTAAAATTGCCCGTAGGTGGGAATGTGAGTGCGAATGGTTGTTTGTTTGTATGTGCCCTGCGATTGGCTGGCAACCAGTTCAGGGTGTACCCCGCCTCCTGCCCGATGATAGCTGGGATAGGCTCCAGCACGCCCGCGACCCTAGTGAGGAGAAGCGGGTCAGAAAACGGATGGATTGATTACATATAAACAAAAACAAACAAATAAAGTCCTAAATTTAAAAAAAGATATTGTACCTACAATTTTTTAGAGCACTATTCAAATTCAGGTTTATGCAACAATCGCTCTACATTAACAGCATTGCTAATTAATTAATTTTTATGCTTCTGTAATGATTAACACACCAGTATGTGGAACATTTTTAACTGAAATTATATATTAAACGCTACTTTATTATTCTTATCCATGAATTTTCAAATGTTACTGTTTTTTGAAGTATGGTATATATTAGGTAGTATAGCATATATACTATTTGAGGAAATGCAGTACAGACCAATTTGCAAAATCGCTATAGCGGTGAATAAGAGAACTGAACACTAGAGGGCACAGTCTGCCCTTGTCTGAACGTGTGTTAGCGTGCAAAAATAAAAAACACCACGTTTTCAAAAAAAAGCATTTTTTTTGGGGGGGGGGGGTTATGTGGATAAATAGGGCATTTGCCAAGAACCAATTAGAAATCTGGTATAAATCTAAATAAAGGCATCATCCAATTTTTATTTTTATTTTTTTACTGCCATTTTTTTACACTGTGAGAAATGTTCATCTTTTGAAACAATTTCTCAGTGAATAATGCAAGCTCTTAATTTTTAATATTCAAAATTAACGTTTCTATTAAGGTGTTGATCCAAATTAGGATTGTACGGCCTAAGAGGAAGTTGGTTTTCCACCATACGATATAGTGGTGTGTATGCATTTGAACTCATACAGGCTCATGGAGCTGCGTCTCAGTGATCCAGACTTCCTTTTGAGTGTAGTGCAGATGATCAGATCACTGAAGAGAAAGAGGGAACGGTCCTTCTTCCCACCAACCGTCTTCTGCAGGAATAATGAAACAAACTTGCATGAAAATGTTAAGCTTTGCAAAATTTTGCCAGATGAGACATTTTGCTGAATCCCTTATTCCATTCCATCACTCGTGTTATGTTGTAGTATTCTTCCCAGAAAAAAATCTGTGAATGATGACACATACATCATCAGTTTAAGACAATTCTTACCGCTTCCATAACCATCTCCTGCCTGATAAACTTCCTCTGGGGATTCAAAATCTAAAAGAAAAAAAACATAGAAACGTATTGATTAAATGTGTCACGTTGTCCCATTTCATTGGGGTGGAAACAAATATTGAGGTGCTATGAAGGTCAAACAGCTATGGAAAGTTTCTTTTTAAACACACCAATATCTGTTCTAAAAATCTTTAGAATATTATAGAATGTAAATGCATGGTTTTAGAAGACTGCAATATACATATACATGATTTTGTTAAATGCATTCTACTACAGTGACGGATGACAATGACTGTGTACTTGTGCTAAGTAGTAGGGAAGTTGGTAAATTACAGTTTAATCAACCCATAAATCCAAGCCTTTGACTACAAAAAAAAATGTCTGTTGGCCAAAGTTTAAGGAGATAACATTATGCCCTATACTGAAAGACTGACAAATAAACGTTAGAATTATATTCAGTTAAGAAAAAATATCTCACATGTTCAACTCCCTCTATATGCGCCTCAATTTCCTGGATGACCCTGGCCTCCCTCTCCGCCTCCTCAGCAGAGCGACGTCCTTTATTAATCTTCTCTGCCAGCCGCTTGATGTCCCTTTGGGCGTCCAACAGGAAGGAGTGGTCCGGGTGGTCATCTGGGGTGTGCTTCAGAAGGTCCTACACACATTATCCAGAACATAGTTAGCTAAACAGACAATATAATTACATGCCGTAGGAATTATCTCATGAGCGAATTCACCTTGACCAGAAGCTCATATCGAGGGATCCTCTGGACCGGCTTGATCATCAGGTCACCCAGGGCCTGCTTCTCTTTGTTCTCGCGCATATTTTGCTTAAGAAATTGAAACAGAAGGGACATGAGGAAACACATTGTGGCAGAGGCGTAACATCTTTACATTCACTGCCATTGACGGCTATTGAAGTCAAATATCCATTTTAACTTGGAGGGCTGCCATGAATGAGATTTATTAAAAGGTTTGCTTTGCCTGACATTTGTGCTTGTGGTATGCTGAGAGAAAACACGCTAATGTTTTTGTCTATCTTAAATGAACATTCGTATAAAACCCGGTCTGTTGAAAACAACCTTTACTTAATATACTAACAGCTACCAAAATACATAATTGAGACATCTGCAATTACAGAGCAAGAACTTGCCACCATGTACAACAAAGAATAGAGCATCACTTTATCCGATTAACAGGAGAGGCTTTTGGCAAAAAAATAAATAATAATACTAATAACATAATAATAAAGTTTCTCTCTGGCTTTCAACTATTCACTCACCTCCAGAAACTTGTGAAAAGCCGGCTTTGCCTCCTTCGCAATCCTCACAGCATCTTTGGCGTTCAGAAAGTTGTCAATGTAGGCTGAGTACATATTAGCCAGAGTCTCTTTGGAGAACTGGGGGAAAGAAAAAGAGGATACCAAGGCTTGTGCGAACATTTGAAAATACAGAAAATAACATACACGTGTACACAAAAACATGACTGATTTGTGTTGCCTGTTGTAGACTATTAGAAAATGATGGATTTGGGGGAAAAATGGTTTGGGAGAATTTCTAAAACAAGTTCCCTGTTGTGCTTTCCATCTTGTCATTCTAAAAGTGGCAAGACCTTCTCTCCGTATACATAAACAGAATACACAAAACACCCTGACCTGGGAGAGAGAATAATAATAAAAAACACCTGCCCCGTGTGAGGCTCGAACTCACGACCTTCAGATTATGAGACTGACGCGCTGCCTACTGCGCCAACGAGGCCTGTATAGCAACAGCGTTCATTCATTAAATGCCTAAATTAGAGGTGTAATTTACGGGCAACATGTTCCTCTCACTTTCAGAGGGCTGTTTCTGCCAGCCAGAAAAAAAAAAGACAATGAACGCTGCAGAAACAGACAAAAACTCTAGTAACATTCACATTATCCCAACTATTTATGGAATTAGTTTTTTTAACTTCAATAAAACTGAATTTTAAAAACTTGACGCTATGGCTTCTGGGTAAATCTCTGCTAGGGATTTTGACGATGGCGTCATTACTGATGCCATAGTCACGGCGGCTAGCCCGCCTATAACAGCAGCATTGGTTTATAGTACTGTAAATGACACTTGGCTGGCCCAATCACATCCCTTAGACGTTTTGACCACAAATTAAGATTAGTTTTTTCCCCCTCGGCCACCAAATGCAGTGTGCAATGACGATATTCTGGGAAATAACTGGTTATGACCTCTTTTTATTTAAAAGCCTCTAGGCCAGTGCTTTTCAAATATTTCATCCCAATACCACCTCAAAAATAAGTACGTAAATTCATAATGACCAACATTAAAATGTAGTAGCTCGTCGTTCATAAAAAAATGAGGTGGAGGTTTTATTTCCTAAAATTTTTTTTTTTTATATTATGCACAGTCGGAACATTAACATTTTGCTTAAATATAGAAAAAAAAAAAAAAACTGTACCTACTGATTCAATTCAAATGTACTGCACATAAAGGTAAATAAAAATTGTACCTCAATAAAGGTTTAAAAAAACATTTCTGGATGATTAAATAGAAATGTAAAATAATGAAAAGTTAAATACAACTGAATTGTACTTAACAAAAGTACTAAAATGTATTTAAAAAAAAACAAAATCGAAACCGCTGTAAAAACATGCAATTTGAACCTCTCCGGTACCACTAGAGGGAGCCCGCACCAAACCACACGTTGAGAACCACCGCTCAATGCTGTTGTTTTATAGATACAGTATGTTGGCCCTGTGACCCTCATAGTACAATAATTATCGCATTTAAAATTGTGGACTCCCCTCGTCGACAAACCGTCAGCGAGAGTGCATGATGGCGTTCACTCATCTGCACCCCTCCGTCGATGAATCGTTACTGGTCTAAAAGGTGTATTTTAAGAAGTTTCAATGTGTTTTAAGCAGGTGGGATTGGCAAAACTGTATAGCTATCACCTACGTACAGTATATGGTCTCTCTATATCACTGATTTTCACCTATCAAGAGTGAGTGTGGAACGCAACCCCTGCGTTGAATGGAGGGGGTCACTGTAGACAAACAACCATTCACATTCACAGCTGTAGGCGATTACTACATTTATATAATCTAAGAATTATGTTTTGGGGGATGTGGGAGGAAGGCAGAAGACTCCGGCGAACAAACACGGGAGAAAATGCAAAGCATCTGAGCAGAGATTCAAACCCAGAAACTCTTGATTGTGAGGCAGATGTGCTAACCGCTACCAGCGCTTCGATGACAACAGGCTAATAACAAACACTATGTAAAAAAAATACAGTTAAAAAAAAACATCTGGTGCAAACATACAATAGCCATTTTTACTCACTGATTGGATGAGGAGGTGTCCAACAGTCTGCCTGTCGTGCCACTGGTTGACGCAGCCATCTACCTGTTCCAGGAAGTGCTCATGGTGCTCCAGGATCTCAGGGATTTGGTAGAACATCTCGTCGACCAGCAGCGGGTCCACGATGGAGCCTCCGTCGGGCTGTTTGAGAGGACGCATGTAGCCCTGCAAGGGAAGAAGTGCAACCGTTTAAAAAGTGATCGCTGTAGCTGTGCAACACAAAGTATGTGAGGAATGACAGATTACAGCAAGATCAAATTTTACACAGGACATTTTCAAAACTTCGCACACGTCAGGGTTAATATAGCACTTCAGTCGGGCTTCTAAAGCCGAAATAAAATGACTTCTGTGATGTTGGTGGAGGTTTTGAATTTTTTAATTTACACTCTATAACTGTCCTACAAGTAAAAAGTGGAGTTAACCCCTGTACAAAACTAAAAGGAAATAAATATATATTTAGTCTTTAAGGACACCATGAAGTTTGTTGGTAAGATTCTCGAGCCCAAAATTACTTTGTCCATGCAACTGATTAATTGCATTGATTTTAATGTACTGAGAAGTGAGGAACTTTCAAGGTACATGTTCTCTTTTATGGTTGTGATCACATTTGCCTCCACCTCTGAGGTGAAAATTTGCAAAGATAATCATTAATACGAGATTTGCTGACATCACACACACTTTTTGGTGTGTTCAAGAACATAAAACACATTACATAAATAGCTCTCTGACAACGTCAATTAAAATACTATACGTCACTATCATATATATATATTCCCCCCCTCCAGCCTTCGTACTGAATCACGCTTGATTGAGATTGTGCAGGAGAGGGAGCCAGTGAGTCTCCATTCGGTGGATCTTAATGTTAAACAACTGTCCACAAAAGCCAACCCAAATACTACCAACGTATTGGATTTTTTTCCAGCATCGCTCATTACAAAACTGAACATTCATACAAGGAAATGACAAACACAGGATCAAATGACAAGAAAATGTCATTGGAGCTCTGCTGGAAAGAGAAACGGTGCAGAAAATGGAGTGTGAAATACACTTGAAAGTAGTCCGCTCGCTCCTTTCCTCTTTGTGTGTATTCAGTCTCTTTATCTTTGATGCACCTACGTGGCTCTTAGGGGGGGCTGGGATGGAAGTTCACATAGTACCTTTAATTTATATTTCATCAAACAAGCCTACCCACTAGCATGGCACACTGGTGACCTACTTTTAAACACAGCATTACGTAACACTCGCTCAGTATTGAGACATTTAAAGCTCAATAAGACTTGAAAATGATCTTGTCCAAGAAAAAAGGTAGTTGTCCACTGTTCCCCACTAATCTTCACTGTACTGCCACTTGCGCGCACTCAGTTTGCAAACGTACACCTATTTGAGTTTGCACTAGCTGCAATGCTATGAGAATTTGGTTTGGTGTATGTTTTTGTTTTCAATTCAGATATTATGGACTGCTTTGTCTTGAGAATAAATCCTTGCTTGTCTGTAACTTTTTTTCATAAGGGGGGGGGGGGGGGATTCGGCTGAGCCAAGAGGTTTGGTTAAGTGGGTGATGCACCCCAGTGATTCATTGAGACACAGCGTCTATTAGAGCGGAGGCAACTATTTGACGAAATATGATAACGTTACTGATTCAAATGATGAGTTCAAGCACAGCACAACTGGGGAAGACAAGGCGGGAGGTAGAAAAGTCATTTTTCAATTTCCTTTATTAAGTTGCATGCAGTGTGTTACATAAGAGAGCCAAGGAGCTCAAATTGATCATTTGATCACTCGGGGAAGCTTCCGGCTATGATGGAGTGTTTCTCCCTTTATTCAGATAGAGGTGCCCATTTGTACTCCTTTTAAAAGAAGAAACAGTTCATGATTTTGTTGTTTGTTTCAGAAAATAATTTAAAATGGCTAGTTTGTTCAGCTTCTTCTATTAGTCTTACTTTGAGATTTAACATTAAATTATATATTTATCACTTTATGTTAATATACCCAGTCAATGATCGATACATTTAAAAAAGCGTGTGGATATCTTCGGGGTTGCAAGACTTCAGATTTTTTATTTGTTTTTTTTTAAAGTCGACACTATGTGATGAAAGCCAAGTCGATGTCAAAACTTGTCGCTGATGACGTCAGTGATCTTTTTTTCGGTACTGTAATTTAGAAGACGAAGAAGAAAAAAAAATCACAGGAGGCTTTGTAATAATCTATATTCACTGACAATGAAATGATCATCCACCGAATTTACGCATTAGAACAGAAGAGTATTGACGAGGGCTGGGTGAAGGCTTGCCCACTGTCTCGTTATAGTATTTCCAGCCAGAGGGGGAAAAAAAAAATCCTCTCAGTGTGTGTTCGCCGCTGGGACAGCCAGGTAACGTTTTTACAACCTGGGCAAATCTGTTCTCGTTTTGGGGCCACCACAGCAGCGGGTTCTGCATGATGGTTCGGTTCGCAAATAATCGCAGACCTCTTCGTGTGCGATGGAATAATTCGCCGGTCTCCTTGCACTCTGATAGCGTGGGCCGGGCTTTTACTCAAAATCCTCAAGCCCGGCTTTTTTACCCCCTTACTGGTTCTCCCTCACTTACCAAAGCTCCACATTCAGAAATAGAAGGCAATTTAAATGAATGAAGGTGATTCAGCGCACTCATCTGTCGCTGCAAGCGGCTCTGCCTCCTCCCTAAGCCAAAAAAATATGATTAACGACTAGTCGACATCATGCTCTGAACAGCATTGTAAAGTAGCAAAGTGGACTTGTCTGTCCTACAGGTGATCTGACCAGTCAGATTAATATTCCACCTCTCTGTTTTTCTCTATTTTTAAACGTTACAATGCTTGCACGTGTTTTACCATTTAATCTGCTTCAGTTGTAAAAATCGGAATAATATCAATTTAATAGAATTCTAAGCCTCTAAATGTACATATATGTATATGTTCACACAGATCTTAAAAAAGACTCCCAGTCTGAGCTTGCAGTCTCAGACGAGCACATCCTCCTTCAGGGGTCTACAGCTTCAGTTTGCGGTCACTGTGGTAACACTTTCCCTGGGTCGCCATGGGAACACAGCAGGATTTTATCCCTTCGATGCCACACATAATCATACAAGCACGGAGTCGGCCCCATAGGAACAAGTACAACAATGTGAGAGTCCACGTGGGATGTGCATGAACGCATATACATGTAAATAGGCTTCTTAGAAAGGATTGCATAATGTAGAGTGATTCTGCAGGGTGATCACAGGTGACGTGTGCACTTAAGTGTTCGTTTGTGTTTTTGTATTTGTGAGAGGGACAGAATTGAAGCAGCGGTGTCAGGTAAATGTTAATTAGTTGCGGGAGAGTAGCTGTGGAGGTTAGAGAGGAATGTGATTGTGTGTAAAGACGACGTTATCACGTTATGTATGATTCATTTCAGACCCATGTGTCCGTAAATGCTGTTGCAATTAGGTCACTCCTGACATCATTGTGTGTGTGTTAATAAAAGTTGATGTTCTTTTCATATGTTGGTTTCTTCAAGTATGAACTTCAGCTGGGAGGACTATATATGCACAAAATCCTTAGACACAATGCTGAATCAGCCCATTAATGAACCAGGGATTGTTCCATTAAGGTATGGTTGGATATTTTTTTGTGAGGGGAAAACGTAGTGGCGTTTGAGCAAAGTAAAGGTTGTGACAGTTCAGCTCAGTGAGTATCTGAATTATTAAACGAGTCTATTCTTGCTTTTCCTCTAGTTTTAGTTTGTATTTTTACTGAGTGGTAATATATGTTTTGTACATCGCAACCGGCAATGTCCACTGTTAATTACGCAAACAACACATCTTGACAAAGCAACTTTGCAGCAGGCAAAATAAATAACAACTAGTTGTCAAAGTGCCCTTGAGCAAGCAAACACACACCCCCAAGACTCAGTTCATCCATATGAGAGATATTGAAAGAGTTGGTATGAGACGACCTCATTGGCTTTCCACGCACGGGTGCCGATAATGCTGATGACAGTGAGACGTGATGAGGTTAGCAGATTAGCCTGATGGGGCGAATGGGTGAATAGAAGTGGACATAATACTTTTGTTGCCTGCATTTTTAATTGATGTCCTCAGTGAAGTGCGCGTGCGTGTGTCGTAGTCAAAAAACACACAGAAGCAAAAGAAATCTCCAGTTACGAGATTATGGCGTTACCTGAATGAGACTGCGTAGTGACTCCACATAGGATCTCTCCGTATCCAGCAGTGTCATCATCACATGTTTTCTCATGTCCTGAAAAGACAGTAGAAAGTCAGACATTTACTTACATTATAATAATAATAATTATTATTGTGTCACAGATCTCTTCACAGCTTTTTTATAAAATGAAAAGGTTAACAAGGTAACACACTCACACCTCATTTCCGTTTTACTAATTGATGCACTGGTCTATCATGCTCATCCTATGTTTTTCATCCATCCGATCAAAATGTTACGGAACGGTGACAAGAGAGCTCTTAACATTCACAGAGTAACAAATACTCATCAACAGTCATAGTGTTCTACAGGAACAATGTAAGCTTGTGTCATGGGTTCTTTATTATGTGCATCTCAAGGGACACTTCCAAAATATTCTGGGGACAAAAACAGTATAACACACACACACACACACACACACACACACAAGGCCCCCGTGCATCACTGAGGGTTATAAATAACTGAAAAATAAATTCCCCGATAGATGCGTTTAGTGCAGGGATCCCTTGGGTGTGGGTGTGTGTGTGTGTGTCACAGATGTCATTGAACAAGCGCATTTATTGCTTTTGGTAATACAACAAAATTCCCATTGGAAATGAGAAATTTCCCCATTGGGGAACTAAAAAAGGTTATCTGAATTGATCTTATCTTAAGTGCAATGAAAGATGTTGCTTCTATGCATCTCTGTACTTGTGTCAATTAGACTGCAGACACGCATGCATGAGCACACGCATACAAGGCAGCGAAATAATGCTCGGAATGCCACTTTGATTTTGGTAGCCACAGAGTAACCATGGTAATGCCAGCTAAGAGGCAGGCCTGACTCCCACTCCAAAGACACCTCTGGAGATAAACTCAGGAGGACCATTACTGACAGGAAGGAAGGAAGATCTTTTTTTCGTTGTTGAACATACTGTATATTAAACTATATACCATAAAGTCAGAATGCATTTCCATCCATTTTCTATATCGCTTGTCCTTATTAGGGTTGCGAATGAGCTGGAGCCTATCCCAGCTGACGATAAGGAGTGTTAATGTGTCTGTGACTTTGCTTGTGACTGGGGTGGTGTCATCGTTGATTAGTATGCATGGATGAAAAAGTGTCACTTTTCCTTCTGTCCTATTCTATCAATAAGGATTTGCCATCTAAAGCTTAATGATGAACTTGAACTTCACTGATAAAGTGCGTGGCAGATGGATTTTCTTCTCTCCCGCAGACACGTTAACAGCAGTGTTGACGGGCGGTCAGGGTCGTATGCGTCAGGGATACGGCAAAATGGCAGTGGATGGATAGATTCAGCTGTCGCTTGTTTGGAAGGGGAAAGAGAGATCAACGAGAAATGTCACGGACAGAAAAATGCGAGTGCCTCTGTGAGCTCTTGAAATGTTCCAGGCGTGAAGCTGATCCCTAAAGGAAGTCTTTCCTCTACGATGAAACCACATGTTAAACGACATATGAGGGAAGACAACATAGACCAGAATGAGAGCAAAGACAGCCCAGAGTTCATGCATCATGTCCCCTGTGGCTCTTCTTGACATATTTTACACACATTTCATATAGCCAAGGCCTCGATGTTTGCTGAATGTGAATGAGTGATGCCATATTATGGCTATGCACTGTACGATGTTAATACATTGGCCTACCAACTCTGTATTTATGTTTCATTTATTTCAGAGGCATTATGTTGCTTTGCTGAGCATAAAGTACAAAAAGAGAAGAACATCCATTCCTTTTTAATGTAAACGTAACACCCCCATTTCCTTGTTGACTGCACCTCATAGCAACAGCCTGGCTGACATCCCCTTAGCCCAAAAAGAACCCATAGCCTTAATCATTCTGTGTCTTTATTCCTCCATAGATCTGTTGTCAACATAAAGCATTCCGCCTTTGTCTTATGCAATCAACATGTGGGTGTCTCCTTGCTCACTAATAGCCATTTACTTTCTAGTGATCAATAGCTATCAGACACACAATTGATCCAACACCTCATTTGTACCATCACCTTTATCATGAACGCTCATTCCTACAATATGCCATCACCTAGCTCCTCGCATCTGTCACATGGGCGCATTTTATCAAAGTAAGCGAGATTAATATTTCTTCGCTAATCAGAACATACAGTGCTGAACATTAGAGTACATACCATTTCTAATTTTAAGCCAAAATAAAATACTTTGGGAAAGTGATTAACAAATTACAGTAATACAACATAATATACAGCAATATTAACATCAAGTCTCACTTTAAAAATACTGACTTTAAAACAACACTGTATAAACACTCTATAAAAATACACAAGACTGTAATTGCTACAATAACAACTTTTTCTGTATTTGTACTATAAACTACACACAAAAAAACTTGTCTTACTCACTGATGTTTTAAGGGACCAATTAAAACACGAGTAAAATGCAAATGCTTGAATGAAACAGACCAGCACGATAATTCATGTGTAATATTTACGGTATGTATCTGGCGAAAATGATTAGTAAATCTTTCTCCCTGCTGTCACCAAGATTAACTTGAGTCCCTCACACATGCAAAGCGCTTGTATGTGGATTAAACGGCTGTGTGTTTAGATTAGCAGAGGTTGTGTTATGTCTATGAAAGAGTTTAGTTTACACATGCGTATAATGCAACAGGCGCTCTCTCCAGCACAGTCTTTAAGGTTCACAATTCTTATGATATACAAAATGCACAACAGATGCTATGACTAAAGCACTGCACTGGATGTGAGAGAAGGAAGGTGGAAAGGGACGAGAGTGGACAACCGGACGGACAGGCGAGAGTCGACGTGTCAGTGATTATCATGCGATTCGCTTCAGCTCTAATTCCATTACAGCCTACAGAGACGAAATACAAAACATCCCTAAGAGAAAGAGAGCTTGCGAACCGAGCAGCATATAAAGAAGAGCAACAATTAAAAAAATAAATACAATTATCATGACTAACTGGCTTGACGGAGTTCAATTTAAATCCACAAGATGAAAAGTGAGTGTACCTCTCCATTGGAGTGGTGTCTTGCAGCACAATGCCCATTCAAATTCCTGTTATTCTTTCCCAAATGATCCAAAATATCAGTTCTGTCCATTAGTTCCTCTCCTCCAGCATCCCTCTTTCCTCCGCCTCCCTCGTCCCCTAGATTCTCTCCGTTCATTTCCTCCAGAGCGATGCTGAACTGGGCTAGGGTTCGGACCATCTGCAGCATGCGAAACGGTGCGTTTGGCTCCGTCGCTTTGACACGAGGAACTACCTGAGATCACCTGCAGTCTTATTATCTGCGTTTCACTCGCATCGTCTGATTCTTCACTTCACAATCATCAATCAGCCGCTCATCTCGTTTCCACACACACACACACACACACACACACACAAGATCCCAACCAGCACCCGTAGTATTTCCTGTCTTCTTTACATCTGGCAACACACACACACACACACACTCAGAAGAAGTCAGTCTTTCATAAAAATCTTCAAGTCTTTAGGATGAGTCAAAGTGAGCACCTCGTCACACCGTCTATGTCACTGTGCGCCACACACTCTCAGTAAAGGAGATGAAGCGCACTTCTTCATCTTCTACTGCATGGATGATGTAAGCAAGAGATGAGCACAGGTTGAGGCGTGTGTGTTTAACCGCCCTCCCCCTGGGTGTGTACAAAGAGAGGCAGCAGGCACAGCAGACGCAAGCAACCAGTGTCCAGCTCCACTCAGCTCAGCCAGACTGGACCAATCCAAATATAAATAATCGATGGAGGCATGTGAGGAATGAGGAGAGGGCGACTGGTGGGAGACGTCCTCTCATCCTTCGTCTCATTTAGTCTGTTAAGGTTATTATTATCTATTTTGGGGGGGAAATAGTAGGTATTTAATTCAAAAACATTCTAATGCTGCCCAATGAGAGTATCCTTTTCCTTAATGGATGGATGCAAGGATTAGGTCAAGAAGTATTTGGAAAGTGACAGAGATTTTATGATGTTGCCTTTACATACCACAGTAAATTTGAAACTGTGAATAAATTCAGACAAGCTCGTCAATATTTCAGCATATGTATATTTTTGTGATATTTGTTTAGTGGTGCGCCATGAGATTTTGCTAAATGTAAAATATGTGCCTTAGCTCAATAAAGGTTGGGAAATACTGTGTTAATTGAGCAGGTTTAATGCCTTGTTCATTAAAAAAAAGGAAGAAAAAAAAAAGTTGAGACCCGGTATTCATTTGCTCGCCTCACATAAACCCACTGGCAAAGCTGTGCTTTGATTGGCTGAGGTATGTCACATAGGAGAACATGCAATTTTCCTGTGTCTTTATTTCCTGTGCCTTTAGCCCTGGCTAAATGAGAACCATTTCACACGCAAGAAAAATCTGATAATAGCTCAGAATCCATATTGCAAGGCATCTGGGTACAGATTCATACTAGAGCCTATTGAGGACTCTTGCATTGGGATGATGACCAATTTTCTGTATACCGATAAACCATGATAAAATATCTAATGCTTAGTAATTCTTATTGAAATGTTCATTATCGCTACTATTGTATTTAGCGTAGTGTGTTGTGCAAGCAAGCGAAAGAGTGACGGTCATGGAGCTGTAAGTGAAGGGCATTGTATGTAAAAATCTGCATATAAAATGTCAATAAGATCTTGTTACTGTTTGATTCTATCAGTAATAATGACAAATATAGTATTTTCGCAATATGATTCACAACCAAAGGTGTAATTTGAACTCTAGGACAGAAATCCTTCTTGTTTCGTGCATGTAGTTTTTGCACATAGGATGAGCCACGTTTCTATTATTTAGTTGAAAAGTTTTAAAGCCCATTTCATGTTTGCAGATGTAGTCACGGTCACGGGGACAAAGGTAAACACTATCAGGTTAAAACAGCAGCCTTGAAAATAAATTACGCTTTGTAAAAGTTTAAACGGCTTTTGTCTTTTCAGGCCTCAGTAAATAAAATAATGGTTGATCGGGGGGCATTGGGCCTCTTTCTTTCCTGCAGAGTTCATATAGCAGTGGCAGGAAAGGTCACGAAAGGACATTTAAAGGTCAAGCTTGTGGCAGGAAATTGGACTTTAATCCTTGTTGCCAAGGAAACAGATAGTTTTGAAGGTCTGCTGACAGAGATCAAACATTCTCAGTGGATAGACGCACAGTCTTCCTTTCATTTGATTTGTATATGACATTTAATTGTTTGGAACCCTCAATCACAGGACGCAGAGACGGACAACCGTTCACATTTACAATTCACGCCATCACGGAGTGGGAACTGAATCCACACGTCCTCCATGCAAGTCAGGTGTGTGGACTACTACACCATTGAATTTTTGCTTGAGCGCCAGTGAGTATTTTATGGTAAAAATGAGTGATTGAGTGGTACAGGAACTACAGGGTCACCGTATATTTGGACATAGAGTAAACAAACATATTGTCTTATGTTGCACAAACCTTCAGGCTTCAAACCACCTTCACGCATTATGTCACTGCACCAAGCGTACCTCACGTGACCTCAGTTCAGAGCGCATCAAATTATGCAAGTGCGTTTTTTTCTTTTCTTTTGGCTTTTTTCTTGGTTTTCTTCCATACAAAAGAAGGGGTGCACAGGTGGTTTATAAATATGCCTATTAACAACAGTTAACTTCTTTTTACACTTGTGTGACAGTTAAGAATGTTTAAACGATGGGATGCAGGAGGTGCATCTACGATGAAAATTAACTTCGCATTTCATTTTCATTAATGTTAAGACAGCTTGTTAAAGAGTGGTTCGTTGTCTTATATACAGGGATTTTTTATGTTTTGACTGTTTGACTGGAATGCATTATTTTTATTTCAATTATTATTTACCATGGGAAATATCACTGTTGACTCAGATGAGGCGGCACGGTGGCCGACTGGTTAGAGCGTCAGCCTCACAGTTCTGAGGAGCGGGGTTCAATCCCCGGTCCCGCCTGTGTGGAGTTTGCATGTTCTCCCCGTGCCTGCGTGGGTTTTCTCCGGGCACTCCGGTTTCCTCCCACATCCCAAAAACATGCATTCATTGGGGACTCTAAATTGCCCGTAGGTGTGAATGTGAGTGCGAATGTTGTTTGTTTGTATGTGCCGTGCGATTGGCTGGCAACCAGTTCAGGGTGTACCCCGCCTCCTGCCCGATGATAGCTGGGATAGGCTCCAGCACGCCTGCGACCCTAGTGAGGAGAAGCGGCTCAGAAAATGGATGGATGGATGGACTCAGATGGTACAAAGGAAAAGCCTAACCTAACATGTATCCATGACAACGTCACAGCACTCACATCCTCCGCATTTCCCATTTTTGCAGCTTAAGCAGTTGCAATGTATTGATCTAAAAAAAAAAAAAAAAACAACAACAACAACAGAGTGGATTTGAATTTGGTGATTGCTTTCGTTGATTTTTGCTGGAAATCACACAAAAAGTTGTAGGTGATACTAAAAAAACTAATATTTGGCATTTTCATTCTCTTGTACATTTTGACCCAAAAAAATATTTATACTCTTTCTAGATATAGTCATGTCCTAAATTGTACATGTTGTTGATTAGGATGCTATATAAAAGGCAAGAAATTACCTGGATCGTTTAGAATGCTGCAAAACATTTCCCCCAAATTGTCATGGATAAATAAATATGTTTGAGTAATCTCGAAGAGAACTTTTTACAGTCCTTTGCCATGGAATTATATCAGTAAATAGTAATAATGAAAACAAAAATCCAAACTCAAAATGTGAAATGAAAATGAAGTCATATTCGGTAGTAGATTTCAAAATATACAGTCAACACCATGCCAGTTAGTGCATATGTGGTGGGTCCTAAGTGGGCTGAGCCTTTTGATCCAAACATGCATTTCCTCCCCACCCTACAAAGATATAAATGTGTTTATGTGGTTTAATTGCGACCGAGACGCATTGGCCTGCCCGCCCACCCACCGGCTGTGTCAGCGACTACCGTCAAATGTTGCTAAACGACAACCAATGTGACAACACCACCCCTGCACCCCAAATATTAGTCAAGCTTGAGTCAGAGAAAATTAACATGGAGGACTGATGAAACCTGTCAGCACATCCACACAGCTTTGTGGTGTGGTGTGTGTGTGTGTCTATGTTACTTGCAGGATTTGTCAACGTGGGCTGGAAAGACGTTGCAGAGGTAAAGCTGGGTTCGTCTGTGGGTGCCCACACAAGGATGAAAGGACGTGCATGTGTGAGTGAAACATTAGCCTCTGCTGCAGTGGATGCATGACTGACCAAATAGATCAAAACACACCTGTGCAGTTGTACCATGTCGTGTGCGAGTATGTGTGTGTTGTCCATCTGGAGTGTTTGACATTTTACATAGTCGGGTACACACACACACACACACACACCGAAAGACAAGCTAAAGGAAGCATAACAAATGTGTGTGTGCGTGTTTGTGTGTGTTACTGCTATTGTGAAAGGATGCTGATAGGTAATGCTATTAACAACCTGGGAGGTCCAGCAAAAACACCTCTGCTGCATCTATATCTCTAAATATCTTTAAATATCTTTTGATAAAATTCTCTCTGTACTGGGTAAAATCAATAATCAAAATAGTAATATGTATACATTTTACAAACAAATGTCAAACAGTGACCTATTCTTTTTGTTTGTTAGGTTTGGTGTATTATACAGGTTCAAACCATTTTGTGAATGACACTACATTACTGTAACTGCACGTGAACTGTCCACAAGGGGGCAGCAGCCATAATCAAGAAAAAGCTTATTTATGCTGCTTGTATGTTTCCAAAACAGTCTCAGGCGCAATCTCATTCAATATTCCATTCCCAAATGTAGACATGGAATGAATAATAAATAGAAAACATAGAAATTTAGAGGTTTTTGTTGTTGTTGTTGTTGTTGCTTTGTTTCATGTGTCCATTAAATGTAGACGTGAATTAAACAAAAGAGCCGTGGTTGTTATTGAAACTATTTGACATACACACACAGGTAACAAGATATGCTCATGCTCCAAAGGCTGGCTGGTGTGTCTATGGGCAAGAATTACATGTCCACTGAAAAGAGTCTTTGTCTTTGATAGGTTTAGACTCATACGCACTGGCACACATACTGTAATCCACACAAAAAGGCAAACAACGGTTCCTGAGGAAGAAGCATGTTGAACGCGACCGATTGACAAGATCACATTAAGGCTGCAGGAAATATACCGCACAAATTTAACTACAGTACAAGCAGTGTTTATTATATCTATATTATATATATATATTTTGAAATGATTCCTCATTTGGGTTGCACGTGAGCTGGAGTTTACCCGGGCCTGCAAATGGCAGGTTAAAGCAAGGACTGGCTAAATAGTCTCTTTGACTAGTCTGATTTTACAATTGATTTAGTATGTGACATCAAACAATGTTGGTCGAAGAGTGGCAAACAGTTTGTTTGAAAATTTTAATGTATTACAGTGTACCGCCACTATACTGCGGTTCACCGTACACTCCCCTGCTATATCGCGGATTTTTAAGCTATCTTTTTTCATGGGTTTTTACAGTACGATAGGCAAGTCCAAATTTAAAGTCGCGATCCTTCAGTGTAGTGCCGCGCTGTGCCACAACATGGCGGGCAGCATTGCGGTCTACTGGGTGAGACGCAGCTTGAAATGAACAGCAAGAAGAAGAGGCAGCGACGTTTCTCTACTGTGCTCCAGTTGTACTCATCATTCTCACAAATTGTCAAAATTGTGTTCGTGTATGCTTTTGTATGTGTTGCTGCTTTGTGTGTGTGAAAGTAGCATATGTTTGAATGTTTATAATTACCGTAACATCTATGCTAATTTATGTTAGCCAGTCTCTGGCGTTTCACATGTTAGCATTAAGCTAGTGCAGGACATGCAACTAAATGAAATGGTTAGGTTGAACATTTTGGTGTTAAACATACAATGTTCATTCTCTTTTGTTTTATGTCAGTTTTACATCTTAAATAAACAGCTGGAAGCAAGCGTATTTTGCATCTTATTTGGAGAATAGTGCTAGCAAGAGCGTGAGAACAGGAGCTCATGAACACTTTAAAACATCTGTTTTAATACATTTACGTGTTTTAAATGTGTTTACAGCATGTCGGAGAGATAAAACTATTTTAGTTTTGTTTGTATGGTCTCCCCTCCCAAAATCGCAGATTTGCACCTATGGGTGCAAAAAATCGCAGATTATGCACCTATGGTGGGTCTGGAACCTCCTCCCCCCAAATACACAGAGGTTATCTGTTACTGTTGTGACTTTCGACTGGTCGAGTCAGTCGCAAGATTTGTTTGGCATAGGGTTATGCCAAATGCCCTTCCTGACACAACCCACTAATTTTGTTTTGTTCCAACATGGTATTGGGGCACAGGAATCGAACCCGCACAGGAATCGAACCCGCACCGTCTGCATGAATGGCAGCAGCATGTACCACTACACAACCAGTGCAATAAGAGGTTCTCTGTAATGTCACTGTGATTATATCAGAGACTGATTTATCATAATTTCAGAGACACCAGGAGGAGCCTTCCATCCTCTGTAAGAAGTCCTACTGCCAGCATGCAATCAATCTATCCCACAATGCACTGGGCTCCAGAGATAGCCATCACAGACGAAGCCTTTAACCCCAATACCACTCCGGAAATACCTCCTGTTGGTCTCTTGTCTCTCCCACCCAGTATTTCTTTTCTAACTCTCCTTCCCAATTTTCATTCTATAAGCCTTTCCTTCCTTATGCCTGGATCAGACTACAAGACAAATGTTGTCTTTCACGATGGCATTATGTCAGACTACTGCTATAACATCTTGCTGTGTCTCGGTCAGACAGTGGCAACACGACACGTCATTTATTACGATATCACCGTATTCCGTCTTTTACCACCACTAGGCTTTATTTTGTCAAATCCAACACTGTCGGGGAGGCGGGACCAGAAAACACAGCAACCCGGATGTATCTGTTACCATAACAATAACCAACAATAAAAACCAATGGATTGCGGCAATGTATAACGTGTTTGGAAAAAAACAATTAAAAAAAGGGGGGGGGGGGGGGTGGTGGCGTCACTTGGTGCGCAAGAGATGACTTTTGGGCTGTCCATTCAAGGAGAGCTTAAAATATGTTTATGGAATTTTCATCCGGCTCACATAACTTCATGTAGCCAGCTAATGCTAACATTACTAAAATTTGCACGTAAACATGCTGCTGCTCTGTTGAATCATGCTCTAAAACTTCAGAAAACATTGGCTTGTGTGCGTGAATAAATGTTGACAACAGTGAGCAAGGGAGGCGATGCGCCGTGTCAATACGCAATCCTATTGGTCGAAGTCAATGTGTGCTGTCGGAGAGCTGTTGTTCATGTCACACTACACGGAAGATTTCCCAAGAAAAATCCAACATGCTAGACTTATCATTTTAGCATTGTAGGGCTATCGTCAAGCCAAATTGTCGGTCATGGATTATGTCACAGTTCCCGACAAAATGTGTCGGGCCCAATCTGAGAACTTGGCCACGATAGCAAATCGGGCTAATAATAGGGCTAAAATCCTGTAGTCTGATCTAGGCATTAAGAAATAGTGAAATTTTTAAGAGTTGTGATGAAGAGAAACTGGATTTCTCAAATGAAACACTCACTAACACCTGAAAGCGCTGTGAGATACAATTACCAGCCACAACATACAGTATTAACACGTGCATCTTTTACAATCTTAAAATAACCAAATGATTAGAAACAGCTCCCAGTATGTTACAGTACAGTTCTATACAACCTTTAGCCACCACCACAATTATAAAAATATTGTTAACTCAATACTTGTCTGACAGTGTCAATCAAAACACAGCATGATATTGTTTGCAAGGGCTGAATTTTTTATATAGCTCTTGTACCGGCTCTAATTAGATCGTGCGGGTGTATCGAACGATGTGGCATGTGTGTCACAGTAGAAATGGAATGAAAGCCATAGATGTGTACAGAGCAATACAAAATGCAGACATCCAGGAGGACACAAAGCAGCTTGTCAATCCGTATGCTACACAGTAGGGGGAATATCGTGGGAGATTCAACCAGTTTCTTTGTTTCACCTTGTACTTCTCTATTACCCTTAACCAGCATCCCTCTTTCTCTCCATTTCCTCTCTGTATTCTTTTCTTAACATTCCTGACCCCCCCCTAAGGCCTTAAATCCATGTGTGTGTGTGTATGTGTCTGGTGTGTTTTCTTACAGTAAACCCATTATTGTGTTATGGTTTGGTACACTCATGAAAACATAAGGTAGTTGGTTTATAATTGTTGACTATCAGATCGAGGTATACAGTGAACAGAGAGTCATGTAGTTCGAGTCAAAGTCAAGTCAAGTTTCTTGGCTACGAAGTCAAAGTCTAGTCTTTATTATGTATTTGGCAAGCAAGTCGCAAGTCATAAAACTCGACAACGCAAATTGACTTGAGTCAAGTCATTTGACTGGAGTGCCCCCCATCTCTGGTATATACGCTAAATTTGTGTTTGTTTAGAAATTGTTTTTCAGATCTGATTATATTAAGCAGACCGAAATCTGGAATTTAAAGATGATAATGCACATTTTAACAGTCTCAGGAGAGACAAGTGGGCTGTTTGTAGTTAGTCACAATAGTTTGTTATAAGATTTCGATGTACAGCAAGTCTTGGCCCTTTTGTGTTTCGCCATGACTGAACCCCAGCACACAAATGAAGGTCCATAAAGGCATGCTTGGATGAGTGTGGTGTGGAAGAACATGACTACCCTTGACCTCAACCACATTAAACACTTTTATGATGAACAAGGGCAGAGTTGTCGAGCCGCCACACCCTCAATTTTAGGTACAAGAGACGTCTTTGAGAGGTGGCAAGACGGGAGATTTGAGCGGAAGAGAGAATAAGGAGCAAGACAGTGAGTCCATGTTCTGCTATTGGTCAGTCGGTTGCTCTGTAACACTGGTTGCCACAGAAACGTGAATGGAGGACAAAGCATGAATGAAAAAAGGAGAGGGGGAAAGAGAGAAAAAAAGAGCGGGGGGTGAGAGAGCGACATTCAGACAAACAGACAGAGAAATGATAACACATGATCATTTATACGGTACGCTTAAACAATCTGACTGCTGTTACATGCGCACAAATAGAGTATACACTCAAAGGGAGTTGTGTCATAAATCTCCCATAACAGCATCCAAAATGAAGGTCCAAAGACATAATTTGTAAATGAGTTTTAAGACAAATGTGACTAACAGGAAGTAAGGGTATTATTTCTGGCGCACTATGAAGCTGTGATGTATAGTTTATACAAACACTACTTGGTTATACTAGCTAGGCTTGTGACTGCATGATGCTAATACTATACTAAAAGTACAGTACCCAGTATTTGAATCATTGATATTGGATCCATTTAACCCAATACAATATGCAACAACTAACTCACTTCTGAATGAATGAAAGAATGAATGAATGAACGAACATACGAACAAACAGCGGCTCTGCCGGTTGCAGCCAAGTATCTCAAATTTGCCTCAGGTGCTTCAAGATATGATTACACAATCTCCCTGCAATTAGGTATTATGCCCATCTCCATTATTTTGTGTTTGCGACCTAATACTTTCTCTACCAATGAATGCACATCTGTCATGCTTCATCAATTTCCTCTTTTATATACAGTGGTAACTTGACTTAATTTTCCCTGACAAAGCTTGTAACTCAGTTTCCTCGTATACCAAATCAGTTTTCACCATTGAAATGATTTGGATTATTTTTTTAAAACATTTTAATAAAGTCAAATTGCACCTTATTGTATTAAAAAAAACATAATAAAATAAAAAAAATGTGAAGAAATAAACTGGTTTTAAAGAGCGGAATTACTATATGCAGTGTAATATTCGTATGTTGGATGTGTGCCTTTCAGGGGCATGTCCTAGTGAATAAAGTAAGGCGATGGAGTCGGTTAGTCTGTGTGAGCGTCTGGGTTCGAATTGGTGGCCTAT
Organism: Phyllopteryx taeniolatus; assembly: GCF_024500385.1. NCBI lineage: Eukaryota > Metazoa > Chordata > Actinopteri > Syngnathiformes > Syngnathidae > Phyllopteryx > Phyllopteryx taeniolatus. Next base: position 1,511,139 of record NC_084509.1, on the reverse strand, counting down.
AGCGGCTCCATGCGAGTGTTCACATTTTGCCTTTGTGTGTTTGTTTTGTTCAATAAACAGCTACAAGGGCATTGATGACCGTTGCTCTCCTTGCCTACATGTGATGGCATCACAGTAGATTAATTGCTCTGTTCTTTTCTTTTTTTCTCCAAATCACTTGAGCTGAATCTCATAATGCAAATTTTGGCTCATAACACAGGAAAAAAAAAAAAAAAAAAAAACTCCAAGTGACAAATCATAACACAAAGTTGTAAGCAGTAGTTGAGTCATAATTACAGTAAATATTTGTATGAAAAACACTTCTAGCCATAAACAAAGCAATCAAATGAGGAAAAAAAAAACAGCAAATACAGCAGTACCTAAGCATGAAACATCGTATGTCTGTACCGTCATAATCCGATAACCCTCTGTAATATCTTTAAATACAAAAAAAGAATCTTATGGAAATATTCGAAAGACAACAATTGCCAAATTCATTAAAAACAAGCACACAAGCGTTCATGAGCCCATGTGCTGAAAGAGCAACACAAACACTGATGAAGATAACAGAGGAAGACCTCAGTGACGACCAATGCATTCCCATTGGAAAACGACTACACTGAAAATAGGTTAACCTTCATCATCTCCCAAGCATGTGCGCGCGCACCCACATACACCTAAACACACACAGGGACTCTCTGCCTCACTGATGCCAGATTCTCCCCGGAGAGTGGAACTAACCAGTAACTGCTCACATGAAACACTCAACATTCCACGACATATGCGTGCGCGCAAGCACAAACACGCAAATCAACACATAGCACAGGTGCCACGGGGGGTGTTTCTCATCATCCTACAAACATTAACAAGTGCGCTGTCAAAATATTCACTCACAGTGTAACAGCGGACTTTGTGCCTCCTCGCGAACACAATATGCTGTCGAGCCAAATATTTGCCATTTGGATATGTAGCAACTAAATAAACTTGAGCTGCACAAGGTCAATTGGGAATCAACATGAGTCTGACTATGTAATAGGGTTGCAAAACGCCAGTTATTTTCTACGTTGGACAGTGGTATAAAGTGATTTTTTTAATTTTCAGAAATTAATATGAATAAACAGTAAATTTGCAAAATCTTAGGTTTGCATTGCAACATTGTGTAGCATTATCTTGGCTTCTGGGGTTTGTATATTTAATGTACTGTATTAAGGTTTAACATACAAATATTCGCAGGAGGCAGGGACCAGGCCAGACCGTGAAGAGCAAAAATCTCTGGATAATTGACACCCATCATATTTGCATTGGGGATTTTTATTTTTTTAACGCAAACATTTCTTAAGTGGGGATAAACCACCAATAGCAATATTAAATTATCCATCCACTTTTCGTACAGACTATCATTAAATCTATTTTGCTTGTTGATCTCAAAAATTTGATTTGTATAATTCCTAGTCCATCTCATTAATTATCATTAATCCTCGTGCAATTTTCCCCAACTAAATATTTCCAAAATTCCTGAGCTTCCCATGGAAAGTTATTGGAAAATCTCTTGTAAATTACAGGAAAATTTTCAGCCCTTTTCCACCCCCTGCTTAGTATTGTTGGTTTTCCACAAGATGCTTAAGTTGCCAAACGCTGATATCAGCTGCAATGGTGCACAAAACAGCAGTTTATAACAAACAAGTCGGGCCAAAATATGTGGCGTCACTACAGTCTCACTGCGAAAATATTTTGAAATAAACAACTTATCATGAGATAATAGTGCAAAAAAACAAGTCAAGCAGGGAAAAAAGTCATGTGTGTCTTTAATTCAGATTAAAGCCATATTTTATTTTCTAATGGCCATACTCTGATGTGAGCTGTATGACCTAATACAAGCTATTCAAACAGGGACAGCAACCGAACATTTAGTTAATGTGTACCCATTAGTAAAGCTTTGTGCTGAAATAGTTCTTCAAAAAATGGGTCCGCGTCCTCTATACGGAGAGACAGTTTGGTCTAAAAGTGGGTGGGGGAGTGTTGGTGGTGGGTTTTGACAGCATAATAAGACAACGTACTAAAATGGAAAATGAGCAAAAAACAAAGAGATGCCAAAGAACTTTAGGAGGGCAAGAAAGTGGATAAAAGAAAGAGAGGAGACCCCCCGCTTAAACCATGCACTCACTCTCGCCTTATATGGCAGAATTGCGTGTGTGTGTGTGTCTGTGTGTGTGTGTGTGTGCGTGTGTGCGTGTGTTGCTGTGGGCTCAGTCCCAGTGTTGCTTCAGGAGAGAGTGATTAGATCAGTGAATGCACGCCCACTAAACTCCTACTAAAGTCTCTGACTTGGTGAAACCAATCTACTGCATTCATTAACCAGGAAATAATACTCTGGAATTACCGGAAAACTCATTAATGAAGGAAGCTATTTTTAGCCTCCAGAAATGTTATACCCTCCATTGAATAATGATTACAATTTCTGGAATGCAAGATGATTAAAAAAAAGCTCTGATAAATAATGGCAGGGATGAAGACAGATGAAAAGGAGAAGTGAAGAGGTAAAAAAAAAAAAAAAAAAAAAAAAAAAAAAAAAAAAAACTTTTTTGGGGGGGGGGGGGGGGTGTTTCCACAAGAATCCTTATTCCTCAGAATGAAAAAAAAAAAATCATCCAAAAATCCTTTCCTCTTTATTGCCCCTAATTCCCTCCCTTTTTTGCTGTGGTCTGTTTCCAGAATGTTCTGGCTCGAATCCAAATGACAGGAATGCAGGATTCCAGGTAGTCTACGCACACACTCACATTGGCACACACACAACACAGATGGAGCCATCGAAACTTCTTGTACGATGGGAAATGTATTAATTAATCAGTGCGTAAATACTAATCTTATCGCTCATCCCAATGCTGCTCACAACCACAAGGGGAAACTAGCTGCATGGTATCTACTGTCGGTATTGTGCTGATGTGAGCACTGCACAGTACCAGCTTGGCACACCTCTGTTTGGGCTGGACAGTTTTCCCTTTCAGAATAGTACCATGAGAAGCTGCAAAAAAACACTGCACAATTATCACGTCAATGGGAATAAGTCACCCCAACAAACAACAACAATAGAAAGGTTATACCAAGATGCCGCCGATGGTCGCCTCGGTACTGTGCCAATTGGATTAGTATAATAGCAAGATTGCACATTTTATATTGGTGATGACTTTCTGTACTTTGTACGTTTGTGTATATGTCCTAAATGTATATGTTGTTAGTGTCATGTTTGCGAAAGTATAGTGACTCCAACTACCTGGGACAAATTCCTTGTGTGTTTCAACATACTTGGACATTACAGATGATTCTAATTCTGAGGAATGATGATCTCCAATATTTACTTATAAGATGACAAATTTTATTCAGGAGGAGGCTGAGGGCCAAAAGACAAAGGGCTGCTGCAGCCAAGTGGAGACTGTGGAATATAATACTTCACCATCCAGAGTGAAGGGACAGGATAAACTAATGTTAGCTAAAGGGGCGAAGTAACCTAAATTTATACGGAAGTCTGAACACGTCGTAGTCGATTACTAACGTAATAGTAAAGTCATATTTACAATAAACACTATTTGTATGATAACATTTCTAGGTCATAAATATAAAACCAAGTACAGCAGTAACTTAGCCTGCCTTCTTGTGCTATGTGACAACGCAAACTAGTTCATTGCACAAAGTTCGTAAATTCGAAACGGTATTTCGGGACTGTCGTAAACCGAGGACCCCACATCGTACATTGCCGTACCTGCTTTTGGCAACAGAAAAGGGGGACCTGCAAGGGGGGTGAGGGGTGACATTTCAGCTCAGCAACATCATCTCTCAGCACAAAAAAACATCCCCTCTTCCCTTATCTTGTCGTTTTCATTACCCTGCCACATGGAAGGAAAAGAAAAGTTTGTTTTTCTGGAGAAGACAACATTCCCAGGCCACTTCTATTCCTCTTTCTATTAATAGAGGTTGTGTAATGTACACAAACACACATGCACGCACGCACACACACACAAACACAAATTTCTCACCAACTTAATTTTGTACACACACACACACATACACACGTTTCTCTCCAACTTTATTTTGTAGTTCCCAACTGGGTGGGTGTACAGTAAGTCACATATGTGCAAGTCACAAGTAAGTCTCAAGTTTTAACCTTTATGTTTCAGGCAAGTTTCAAGCAAGCAAGTTACTGGTGCAAAAATTAGGCAAGTCAAGTCCCCACTAAATTTCAAACATTTCGAGTCAAGTCATCACTTGGGTTAAGGAAGTCTAAAGACAAGTCATCTTGCTCAGTCACAAGCATATAAAAGAAAATATAGTAAATATATAGTATAGTAACAAGTTACGTGACAGTGGCTGTTATAACTGTTTACCTAACTTGTTGATGCTAGAAATGTGATTAGTTGAGAAAGTCAAGGGTGTGCACAAGTGGAAAGAGAGCGGCGCACCTGTGGAAAGGGAAGACAGTGAGCAGGGACCAGACAGGCAAGTACTGTGTTGTTGTTTTTCAATCCACTTCTTACAGCTTGGATTTTATGTCAGAAGCTGGCGGATTCCTGGATTGCCTGAAACACGGCCCCCAGCCCACGTCTGAAACGTACACAGAGAAAAAGCGCCCACCCCTCACCCCTTACATGTTTGGGGTTACGCTACAGTCTATCATTAAGAAGATAAGAGGCTGGAACATGCTGTTGACTGCTGGCTTAATGCTTGTCGTTGTGATTGGCCACAAAGGAAAGATTGATGAGAGGTTGAAAATTCAAAGTTACCTCTATAGTCACACTTTTCCAAAAGCCCCTGAGGACCTTGTCTAATTTAGCTGGGTATCATGTTAAATGGTGCAAAATGACAATGATTAGGAACATAGTGTAGACATGCATGAACATCCATCCATCCATTTTCTTTTACCGCTTATCCTCACCAGACAATCAACTCCAAAAGCACTCAAGACCGGCGACAAGGGTTAAAATGTGTTTTCTGACAAATCGTTACGTGAACAGCTACATTTTTAGTAATGGCCCCACAGGAGGTAAAGTTTTAAAAAATGGGTACATATAGATATATGAGTATGTTATCAGTTTAAAGTTTTATTTTTAGTGAGGTTGTGGGGGTTTGCCTGCAATGAGTGTGCATGTAAGAATTTACTTTTTAAAGCTCCAGTTGGTGCCAAAGCATGAGGGTGATTTATTGTTCTTAATAGTTAGTTAGTTAGTTAGTTAGTTAAGCAAAAACTACACAATTCATTTCCATGAAATATTGTGTGAAGCTTGGACAGATACTAATGAAGTCAGCATATACATGGTTTGAGTCACTGAGTCAATGGCTTCAATGGGACAGCCCACCCCTAGAATTTGAATGGCACCACCCATTTGTATGTCATCCTCCCTGAACCAGGAAGAAACACCCTGGTATTCTTTTTCATTTCACTTTTGTTAACAGCTGGGCCTTGGCAAATGTCTGCGCTCATGTGAGTGCCATTCTAGTTAAATAAAGCGTTTTCAACGTCTTTGCCATTTTACTATGAGCTAAGAAGCCGTTTGCCATTACATCGTTAAAACTGCAGAAGGATGTGCCTCAACAAGGCATTTTATTGGTGTGAGCATCCATAATAAGGAGGCTAAATGCTTGGATAGTTTGGTCACAATCTTTTGCTCAGGGGCCTGATTTTATTTAAGTCTTACCATGCTTTGCCAGGCGCATGCAAGGACTCAGACACACGCGCGCGGACCAGGGAGTCTTTTATCGCTGAAGGGCTGTTCACTCTTTCAATGAAATCCAGATGTGGGGAGGACAAAAATAGCGAGAGGTGAGGGGGGGGACAAAGAAACACAAAAGGAGCAGATGAGGTCAGAAGGAAAATGGGACATGAAGACAGAAAGACCTAAGTAGGTGATGTAAGGTAGGTGATGAGCTCCCACACAGACTGATGGCGTAAACAGAAGTTTGGCAAAGGCGCCAATTTACTGTATTTTGTTGTCCTTAACTTCCTCTGTTTTGCCTTGCTCAAACAGAAACACTAGACACTGTGATGTCACCACATTCCGATAGTCACATACACACGCAAGCCCGCACACACACACACACACACACGCACACATCACACACACACGTAGATGTGCGTGGTTGTCACGGGTGACCAAAAGAACACATTAAGGTGGCCGCCATCTTTGGTGCCTAAAAAAGACTCACGCTTTATTCTAAAAAAAAAACAACTATTTTTGCTCTCTGCATGTGTGTATCCCTCCCACAAACCACTTCCTGCCCTACCCTCCCGATGAAGACAATTATGGCTCTTGCGAGAAAGGATAGAAGGAGAAATGGCTCCTTAAAAGGCAGAGTCTGTGCAGTTTTCCCCCTCTGCACTCATTTTTAGAAGCTATAGCCAATCTGGCATGCTTTACACATTTAAAGACAAACGTGTTTTATGTTCGAGGCACTACTGAATCTTTACGACAAATAGCCAAAACAATCACAAGCAAGTTGGCTTTAAACCAAGCGATACGAGACAAGTTTTCAGCAAAATTGACAAATATTTCGTTACTGTTCACTAGTGGTCTATAGTGTTTTAGAAGAAAATAAACAATGACACCTGGCTCTTAATTGGTAAAACTAAGGTGCTTGACTAAAAAAATTTATATAAAAAAACATTGGTAACGCAGAATTGTATAAGCACTACTTAAAAAGTAAGATTAGCATTCGCTCGGCTAACAGAACATGGGTCGCGCTGTACCTGGTTGGCCGATGACAGTGGGTACCTTGACGCTAGATCACCACAAAGCCAAAGGAGAGAAAAAAAATAAACTACGTCATAGAGTGAATCATTTGATGCCGTCTGAAATCAATTCTGCTTGCTCATGTGTTCAGTCCCGATAAAGTTCCTTTCTCAGTTCTTTCGTCATCATTACAACTTTCCTTTATAGGTCGTCTGGAACGTTTTTCCTTTGGTCTTGCATTTTGGAAAAAATTACTACCCAAAAGCAGAAGGGAAAATAAACATCCAAGATTCATACAATGGCTTTTTAGTGAGCTAAAGTCTCAATAAAAAAAGGCAGTACAGAAGATTTGTCAGTCTCACGTGATATCACACATAAAGACGGTTCAAACTCACTTCCAATGAACTTGAACTCCAGAAAGGAGGCTTTGTTTTTTGTTCCTTCGGCGGTGACACAACCCGAATTTGTATGCAAGTTAGAAAGTGCCGTATTCTTTTACTAACCTATGCTGACGCATTAGTCAAGTCATAATATTAGTATATATTTATTATATTTAATTTATTTTCTAACCTGAAAATATAATACGAACAAATGAAAAACAGTTAGTACGGCAGTAAGTGAGTGTTCCTTCTTGCACCGCATACTATGTTTTTTTAAAATGTATTCTTACACCACTGTGCAACAATGTAATTCATTGCACACCATTCATTACCTCAAAGAGTTGCACAGCACATCGAGACAGTCATAAACCGACGACACTGTACTTTATTTTACTGTCTGACGTATTTTTTAATTCCAACTTCTCTATCAACGGCAATGTTTTAAATCCTACAGACAACACTAATTGTCATGGTCTGTGTTTTGGTTTGGGTTGTGTTTAGTTTTGTTCCATGTTTCCCTCTGTTCCATGTTTGTCGTGTGCTCATTAGGTTGTTGTGTCCACCTGTTCTCGTCTACATTGTGTCGACCAATCAGCTCTCTCCAGCCACTCGTGTCTTGTCCAGGTGTTCCTCGTTGTCTCGTCAATTTGTTTGTATTTAGTTCCCTGGTTTCTTTCAGTTCTTGTCGGTTCAATGTCATTGTCACGTCTTTGCCATGTCATAGTCGCCAGTTGTCGCTCAGTTATTTCACCAGTCATGTCTTGTTTCTTGTTTTGGGTTCACTCAAGTGTTTCTTTGTTACTTTGTGTTTAGATTTTGGACTTTGTTAATTTAGCATTTAGACTTTTTCATGATCTTTGTTTTTGGAATTAAATATAATTTTTTATATACTCCTGCAAAAAAAAAAAAAAAAACATTCTGTCACGTACGTGGTTAGGGCGAAGACGAGGAACGCAAGGCAAGAACATGGTGGACCCAATTGCAGTAAAGCAGGGAGGTAAGGCAGGAGTGCGGGAATCTCAAAATAATAATATTTAATCACAATGATAAAAACAACTGGCGACTATGACATGGCAAGACATGTGACAACGACAATGAACCGACAAGAACTGAAAGAAACCAGGGAACTAAATACAAACAAATTGACGAGACAACGAGGAACACCTGGACAAGACACGAGTGGCTGGAGAGAGCTGATTGGTCGACACAAAGTAGACGAGAGCAGGTGGACACAACAACCTAATGAGCACACGACAAACATGGAACACAGGGAAACATGGAACAAAACTAAACACAACCCAAACCAAAACACAGACCATGGCACTAATAGTATGTGATTCCCGTGATACAACTAAAATCAAACTAACATATTGAGCAGACGTAGATAAATAAAAATACTATGTGTTCTTCTCACTGGTCACAGCACTTAAGCTCAATCATAACTGGTCCGATAGCTTAATAAAATAACTGGCCGATGCACACTAAGGAAATTACTCTAAGAACAGCACTATAAGGATTATGAGACAAGTTTGTTTGAGAAATTCATTTTGCGATTATAAAAAAAAAATAAACTCAATGTGAAGGATTTCATGTGCAACCCACTGTTATTTGCTTCTATTTCTCTTGTGGTTGTTCAGTTGCGTTAAGACCCTAATCTCACCACAGGCATTTTTTTTTAAATCCCAACATGGCTAAAATCCTGCTGCTTTTAATCTGACTGGATCAGTTAGCAACATTTGACGCTGGTCATACATGACTCAGGAATTGTGCACTCTACTGACATTCATTTGAATGGCATCTCCGTAGGAACAAGACACAGAACCCAAATAATTTCTCCCCTCCTTTCATAATAACATTTCAAAACTGCACAATGCAAACGCCAGCTGGTGAATCCGATTTTATTCAGGGGGGGCTTGTTGAAAATAAGAAGCCCATTGAAGAGTGAAGAAGGACTACATTGTTTCAGCAAAGGCTGACCCAATGGCACACACAACCCCCCCCCCCCCCCCCCACATACACACTCACACACACACACACCACATCAGAGCTGACATTGGGTGATGGGAGACTTCTTTGAGACCATCAAACATTGCTTTTGTGGGCGCGCACACACACACAATCTGCAGACAATTTGCAGACATCATCGTTAAACGTCACTAAGCCAAGGAAATCATGCCCTGGGTTACATTTGCTATACCATTTCAGTTAAAGGACAGCACTTAAACACAAATGCACATATTTTTACGTGATTTGCTTAGGTGAATGACCTTTGAGGCACACAAATGCTGGACACAACTTAACACACATGAATAAAAAAAAAAAAACATTGTTAAGAATTGTGTACCTTTCATCATTTCACTCAGCGACCAATGTAAACTGACCTGGGACCTGTTTTAGCTCTAAGCTCCAAGTCAGGAAAACCCTGATTATACACTAGCTGCATTAACCTTATCACAGCTTAAAACACTTGTGCTGTAACAACAAGTAGTAACAACTGGCAACCTAATACACATGACACAACCTTTGCTTCAAGGGCTTCACAAAAAAAAAACGGAAGGACAGAAAAAGTTAAAGGAGCGGGGGCAAAGGGAATACAGTCCATCATTTGAATTCACTGTTAAAACAAAGAAACGAGAAGAAGCGTAACCTCAGTTTCTCTCACTTTCAATCACACCAACACCATGCGTCCACACACATTTTTCTCTCTGTGAAGTTAAGGTCAGCATTCCTTCAGGCTGATTCACACTTCAATGAAGATTCATCCTAGAATCAAATGTTTTATCTAAGCAAGTAGCAGCCAGGAGGATGCAACCACCCAAAGCTCACTTGAGATGTAAAATGAAATGACTCCAACTTTTTGAAAGATTGCACCAAAACGACGCTAACAGGCTAACGTAATGACGGCCTCATCATTGAGCAGCCAAAATCAGCTGTACAGGAAGAACGTGAAACAATGCATTCACTCATGAATGTGCATCTGAGCTTTGAGGTGATGACTTGACACTGCATCACAGACACACGCACACAAACACGCCACCTGCCTGAGAGGCTGTTTCAAGCTTAGTTGTCTTCCAATCACTCTCCTCCTCTCCCTGCGCTTTTATCCGCGATCCCACCAGCCATTCCTGTACAGCACTGCGAGACTTCCAGCGTCTCCCGCTCCCACTTTCGCGAGCGTTTCTCAACTGGCAGCTAGAGCATGATCCAAAGCGGCGCACTGATGCCATAGGACGGGTGATGGAGTGAGTGACAGGGAGAGTAGGAGGAAAGAATTGGAGAAAGAGGATGAAAGACGTAATTCTACTGTCATGTTTAAGTAGATGACAAAAGACAAGTGACAGAAATGAACTGAAGTATACAGTGTCTGTGTGTGTGTGGGGAGTGGGGGGGGGCACCCTCCAATGATGCTACAGTTGCACTATTGTGTGAATGACTTTGTGACGCAGTCAACACAATACATTTACATAAAATTATCATTATTAGTGTATCTGAACTGGCTAACTATGACTTTATCAATGTTTCTTGTGGTCTTCTAAAGTCAGACTGCTATTGTGATGTACACTATCAGGCTGCATAGTACACTTGAAAAAGTAAATTAAATAGCATTGCAATCTGCCATTGTACAACCCCAATTCCAATGAAGTTGGGACATTGTGTTAAACAAATAAAAACAGAATACAATGATTTGCAAATCATGTTCGACTTATATTTAATTGAATACACTACAAAGATAAGATATTTAATGTTTAAACTGATAAACTTTATTGTTTTTAGCAAATAATCATTAACTTGGAATTTTATGGCTGCAACATGTTCCAAAAAAGCTGGGACAGGGTCATGTTTACCACTATGTTACATCACCTTTTCTTTTAACAGCATCCAATAAACATTTGGGAACTGAGGACACTAATTGTTGAAGCTTTGTAGGTGGAATTATTTCCCATTCTGGCTTGATGTACAGCTTCAGCTGTTCAACAGTCCGGGGTCTCCGTTGTCGTATTTTAAGCTTCATAATGCGCTACACATTTTCAATGGGAGACAGGTCTGGACTGCAGGCAGGCCAGTCTAGTACCCGCACTCTTTTACTACGAAGACACGCTGTTGTAACATGTGCAGAATGTGGTTTGGCATTGTCTTGCTGAAATAAGCAGGGGCGTCCATGAAAAAGACGTTGCTTGGATGGCAGCATATGTTTCTCCAAAACCTGTATGTACCTTTCAGCATTAATGGTGCCTTCATAAATGTGTAAGTTACCCATACCATTGCCACTAACACAGCCCCATACCATCACAGATGCTGGCTTTTGAACTTTGCGTCCATAACAGTCTGGATGGTTCTTTTCCTCTTTGGCCCGGAGAACACGACGTCCACAATTTCCAAAAACAATTTGAAATGTGGACTCGTCGGACCACAGAACACTTTTCCACTTCGCATCAGTCCATCTTAGATGACCTTGGGCCCAGAGAAGCCGGCGGCGTTTCTGGGTGTTGTTGATAAATGGCTTTTGCTTTGCATAGTAGAGTTTCAAGTTGCACTTACAGATGTAGCGCCGAACTGTATTTACTGACATTGGTTTTCTGAAGTGTTCCTGAGCCCATGTGGTGATATCCTTTACACATTGATGTCGGTTTTTGATGCAGTGCTGCCTGAGGGATCGAAGGTCACGGGCATTCAATGTTGGTTTTTGGCCTTGCCGCTTACATGCAGTGATTTCTCCAGATTCTCTGAACCTTTTGACGTTAGTATGGACAGTAGATGATGTAATCCCTAAATTCCTTGCAATTGTACATTGAGGAACATTGTCCTTAAACTGTTCGACTATTTTCTCACACATTTGTTCACAAGATGAACCTCGCCCCATCTTTGCTTGTGAATGACTGAGCAATTCAGGGACGCTCCTTTTATACCCAATCATGGCACCCACCTGTTCCCACTTAGCCTGTTCACCTGTGGGATGTTCCAAACAGGTGTTTGATGAGCATTCCTCAACTTTCTCTGTCTTTTTTGCTACCTGTCCGAGCTTTTTTGGAACGTATTGCAGCCATAAAATTCTAAGTTAATGATTATTTGCTAAAAACAATAAAGTTTATCAGTTTGAACATGAAATACCTTGTCTTTGTAGTGTATTCAATTAAATATAGGTTGAACATGATTTGCAAATCATTGTATTCTGTTTTTATTTATGTTTAACACAACGTCCCAACTTCATTGGAATTGGGGTTGTAGGTTTATTGCGAGATGAGCGAGCCACAAGGGAAACATTTGAATTCAACAAATGAGCTTCATCTACACAGGGATTTCTTGTGTATAATCCATCTGTATTTAATCTGCCTCTTCCAGGCTCGAATGAATGCCATTATTTGTGTTTTTATAGCATTATAAAAGAGTGTGGCCGATGTGGCCCGCTCTAAGAGAACCGCACTGTATCATCTAATATTTTTTCTCTCTTGGGTAGCTGTATATGGTTTTGTAATAAAGGTATTGTACTAGTACTCGGTAGACTGTATACGAGTAGTAAGAGCTATTCGTGTAACCATTGCAGTATCATAATCCGCAAGCAACAATTATGTCGACGAGCGAGTTGTCTTGGTGACAGCATTTGAAATAAATTCCAAGAAATATTTAGTAAAACCACTTTGGGACACTAAGAAGTGCAGTTTTGCTTTCATGGGAATCTTTCTGTTGGTGACTGAAAGTGAAGATTAACTGAAAAATGGATGAAAAACTTGCTTTTTAACAGGTGGAATTCTCATTTATGCTAGCACTGTCTAGGAATGTACACTATGGTCAGATCATTGTAAAATATAGATAGCAGCAACATTTTATGGCATATGAAATACAGTATTTTGAAGAAATCATTTTATCTCGTGTAACTTAAGTTCTGCATTTCCTGGTCCATAGAAGGAGGAACAGACATTATGATTCTAGGAGGTGGATGGTTCCAACAATTCCTGTATCTGAACCCTCATTCTGATCCTCCCCAAAAAAGTAATGTGTTCTTCCTCGTCTTGCACCATCCATCTACAGAGGTTTGTGGAAAGTGTTTTGTATTTTGTGTGTAATCTTGAAGTGTACTTATAATGTAATCATCCCATTTAATATAAGTCAAAATAACTGCTGTGAGAAAGGGTCATTAAAAAAAAGCTTTTGTACCTTTTGTGTATTAATATAAAACAACATCTAAATAAAATATAGTGTGTAATGTGGATTTGAGATTGAAATTAATTGGGATGGCAAAAATCCATAAATTACAGTCATGCGTCATTTTACATTGCAAACAGTACGCAAGAGACAGAGGTTTGCTGTGCACTGACCCCATTTTCTGATTAATGTGAAACCGGAATCCATCTATTTCACACCAGCACACCGTTTAGAATGTATGCTGAAATATGTGCTCCCAAAAGAGCTGAGATAGCAGCTGGAGAGCTGGAAAGTGCTGTTGAAAGTGCTGTTTCAGAGGAGACTTTCCTTACATAAGCAAAGTGCTCTGTAATTACACAGGGTGGATCCACACTCTGAGCCAGTTAGAGCAAGACCGACGAGAGGAAAGCGGCCGGGACGGACACATGATGAGGGCATGCCAATATTATTCAAATGTTCAAAGAGCTGAACTTCCCCCGGCTTTAGGCTGGCAAGACTTCAAAATCCTTAGAAGGGGCTGGCCTTAGAAGGGAAAGTTCAAGAAAGAATATTACAACAGTCACCAACCAAAAGGCCTCCAGAGCTCTTTTCCCACAGACGTTTTGCCTCGCTTTGAGAAACCAGATGGCGTGTCATACTGTGTGTGTTCACGGACGCTGCATGGCAGTAGGCTTTGCATTTTTTCTAGAAATACTCACATGACCTCTTATTACACGAACTAGACCTCAAAGATGGACCTAACTACTGCAGATGACAGGGTGTATACATCAGAGATCTTTTTTTAATTGCAACTGAAAGATCTTGACCCAGCTCCTATCAGTATGTTGGTCACTAAGGTTCTCATCAAGCTATAATCCTGCTGAGTTCAAAGAATTTATCCAGTAGTTTGATCAAAACCCTTCAAAAAGGAGCCTCCTTTTTTCTTATCAGGAAAAAAGTAACAGGTGGTGTCACAAGGTGGCTGCAATTACCTTCACTATATACATTATCACAACCTGCGTAGCAGACATGGCATCTGTAAAGCTGTAATTTACAGTGTCATGTAAAAAGAAAGTGGTGCTTTATGTAGCGCTGAGAATTCTGGAGCAGTACCTGCTAGACGTTTGCCAAACAGTGACCAGAAGTGATTGGAAAAACTTAACTAACTAAAGAATGATCTGATGTCTGCTGACGACAAGTGAGGAGCCTTGAATTATTATTCAAAATTATTAGAAAATAACACGGAATCATTCCAATAGTATGCCTTTACCCCAAGAGACTCATTCACCCACTATATGGGTAAACAGTGTATAAAAACAATGAATTCAGGTGTTAATTTTTTTTTTGAATAGGCTTTGCTTTTCTCAACAGCAAAATTAAAGTATAATATATGGGTATAAGCAGGCATACACTGTACAGCTTTGCATGTCTCACACAAAAGATGCAGAAAACAACATCTATTATAGCTGAAAAGTTCAGAGTCAGAGAAATCCTCTCAGAGTACACAAGCCAACCCAAATGAACACAATATGAAATAATCATCCTTATTTGTAATAAGGTGCACTGCGGTCAAGTTATCTGGCTAAATAAATCAAATATATTTTAAAATAATTGAAAAAAAAAAAAAATGTGTACTGCATCCATATTCCTGTCATTGCTGGCTCTGTGGAAAAGTTGCCATAAGCCCTTAGAGTTTGCGGTTTCAGATATCCTAGTAGGTGTATGTACAGGTATGATTGAGCCCTATAAATCCTACCTGACAATAGGGAAGGTGAAAAGGAAAAATCGTGAACGACTCGTGTTGTCTGTGTGATTTGCTGTTAGATCAGATTTCAGACGCTGGAATTTAATAAGGGCATATCCGACAGTAAGTGAGTGCTGTAGTTGTCCTGGTATGCAGCCTACTTGCTTTCAAAATAGAATTGCCCGATTGTAAAGACATGGCACCGCTCCAATTCTCCATTTAACACACATTCTTCACGATAAGAATGTGTATACGTCCTCAAGAGTTGTAAAGATATATAGACAATTCTGCGAAGAGACTGCAAGCTTGAATGTCGACCCTTTTAGTAGGAGGACACACACACACACACACACACAACAGTTAGATACCATCCATCTATTTTCTATAGTGCAGGTCCACATTAGGCTCACAAGTGAGCTGGAAACTATCCCAGCTGACAGCCAATCACAGCAGTCATATAGCTCCTATAAGAAATGACGTCAGTCATAATAAACTCAGACCCCTATCACAATACTAGATGAATCCCTCATTAAATCATCAGTGACAAACACTCTCAATCAGTAGAACACATAATATTTATGCTGCGCCTGTCCCAAAAGCAACACCCTCTTGGTCCATCTCAACACACTCTTAGCCCATCTATTCCCTTCTTCCTCCAACAAATGAAAATTGCCGCTATCAAGCAATCTTATAAACAGAACAATGAAGGTACAACACTTGCTGTTCCTCTTCACCATGACTACGTGTAGAGGGAGAGCAACACATTACCCGAGGGGGAGGCATTTGTATTCATGCTGGGTGGTCTGATTAAAAAAAAAAAAAAAAAAAAAAAAAGTCCACCTTGAATCCAGAGAAATAAACACCAGACCTTCAGAGCAGGTCCAAAAGGATGTGGAGCTCTGCTTCTTCTCCTCCTTAAGTTCCTCATTACCTCATTCTTCATTAGAACCACAACCAGCATAATTTTCATACTTGCCCTTGCCCCCACATTAGAAAGTGTGGTTGGAATGGATGAACACGTCTAAGATGTCCTCATTCCAATGTGACAGGAAGAACCGAACTGACAGACATTAGTTCACTATTTATGGCCAATGCAATACAACACCATCTTCCCTCCTTTCCATTTATTATGACATATTACTTCCCTTTAAGAACCTCTTTGACAACGACGGACCAAGTGAACTAAAAAAAACAAAAAACAAAAGTCAACATACACCATGCAAATAGTGCAATGCGTTGGAGGGGATATCGATCAATGAAGTCCGAGGACCTTCACCAGCTCATTCTAGATTTAATAATGGTATACCGTGAACGTTCAACGCTCTAGTCACACACGGATCGCTGAGTCTCTCTTCCGCATATGGAGACGTCTCCATCTAAAACTATTTGCGCCACTTTTGAACAAAAGGAAAGAAGCAGTCTTGATGACACAGGACTGAAGTCGGCTGTGGTGACGCCCACACCAGCGCAAGACGTTCCATTTTAAAGGCGCTGGGGGTGCGCTGGTCCACGAAATTACCAAAACCAGGTCTAGAATGCCTCCTCCCACAATTATGCCAAGCACAGCGCTGGATTTGCACTTGTCATAAAAGTAGCGCCCTATACAGTATGTTAAAATCTGCATCGTGAGAGTTCAAGGCTGAATAACGATATTAAAACAAACACTGTGAGGCTCTTTACATTGATGACTTTTTTGTCTTTTTTTTAAGACCCACATTCCAAAAACAAGCATGCTAGATTCATCCAAGAAGCTAAATTGCCCATAGGTGTGAATGTAAATGGTTGTTTGTCTATACTGTATGTGCCCTGTGAGTGACTCGCGACCAGTCCAGGGTGCACCCGGCCTCTTGCCCAAAGTCAGTTGGGACAGGCTACAGGTCACCTGCAACCCTAACGTGGATAAATGGTATCAAAAAATCATGCCTGGATTGATGAATGAAAACTCATTTGCAGGTTAAATTGCCAGATCATCTGGGAGTGCTCTAACCACTGACCTCAGGGTTGTTGTAGAAATACAATGGTGAACTGAATAAAATGCAAATTATACACACTACAATATAAAACTAACAAAACAAACAAGGGGTGTAAATTTGACTAGATTTCCTTGACTGACTATTGGAAAAATTAACAATTAATAAAACATTTTATTGCTTAAATTTTGTTAACGGTATAAGATAATCTCTTGATGTTCTACCCAAGTTTCAATCCTAGTGGCCTTCTAGGCAGAATACTGAACCCCAGATGAGTTACCTCAGCATGAATGGAGCTGAACTTTCCATAGATGTTGGCTCTTCTTTAAACCGCAAATAAAGTGCAACCGAATCAACATCACCTCTGCTAGGTACAGCCAAGTAATGAACTCCATTTTACCTCAACTGCTTCACGATTCAGCCGCAATCAGTTATTCCACTATTCAATTAGTACACCCAATAAACTAAACCCAATAAATGGAATTACTCATGTGAAGAGCCAATGGCAACATCACGTCACGCAAAAGCAGTCCAAATAATGTGTGAATAGCACCATGACCAAAACACAGAGCAATGCAAGCTTTCCTTGTTTTTGTATGGACAAAGCCCAAGGAAATCTGATGAATTTTAACAAACCATTATATTTATTGATGAAATATATTTTATTATTGTAATGTCTTTAAAGAAGGAGCTATACTGGCATGTAAATAAGCCTGATCTTTCCCAATGCATTTTATGTTTAATCCCTGTCATATAATACAGCCTTTCAGAATCTCAAAATTAAATTTCGACATCCACACAGACCGCCAACTACGCCAAAACTCCTGGTAACATTATTCTGTTCAATACAACACTGACATGGATACAGGACTTCAGAACATTCTGAAACATTATCCCATTGCTTAAAAATACATTTCATTTTTTTAAAATTACTATTAGTTAATTGATTATTAATTTTCCTCATAGTCGATCAAGCAAAATGTTGTCAAATGATAAGTCCACCTTTTAAGTTAGCATTACGCAGCACTTTTTGCATTAAACATCCCATCTGTCACCATGGTTATTAGGATATTCCTTTTGACCAGACCCCGTTGCTGTGGTTCAGTGGAAATGTGTACAATCACGCTTCAGCGCCTCATCCCGCACCCTCCTTCCCCTCCATTCTCATTCTTCAGCTCTGTCAGTTCTATTCCCCACTCCTTTAGCCAGCAAACTTTTCCTCTGAACTCTCTTTTCCTCCCACCCCCCATCTCCATACCTGATATTTTGGGTTGGTTTGCTTACACCAAGACAAATGATCTCACTTCACTGCTATGTTCCAGAAAGTTTCAGAGTGAGAGGGGGAGTGGAAAAGGGAGAATCTTTACAGCATGACCAATGAAGTAAGGAGGATGTCACGAAAAAGCAGAGCTAAAATTATTTTGGGGGGAATGATGAACTAAAGGATATGAAAAGAGGTGTAAACACAAGGGGGAAAAGGCAGCAACAGTTGAAGAACGTAGCTCCATTCACCACAAGCAACGACAATAAACAAACTTCTTCTCCCCTCATTGTTTTTCATCTTTCACACACTGTAGCTTGTCTGTGCTCTTTTATGGCTTGCCAAAGTTCTTGTTAAATTCAGTCCAAAACTCTCACTCACACATACTTACTCAGAAGAAGCGCAGCAGAGCAGTGCTTTAAACAGCATGTTGGGAACAAGGCACTGAAATATTCCAGACTAACAACATGCACACAGACCAGACCAAACAGAACACACACACATATGCACGCACACACACGTATACACGCAAACGCACACACATGCCAGTACTATTGGCCATCATCAGACACGTCTAGAACCACAACAACTTCCCATTTTCCTAAAGCTACTTCCTGCAGGCTGAGGTCACTCACCAACTACTGCTTCTGTCACTACTGTAACAACAGTGGATGAGGAAAGTAACCAAAGAGTCAGCAACTGATGATTTTTTTTTTGGTCAAAAAATACAAAGTCAATATCCAGACACAAATACACACTCGTAAGACACTTCAGTCACAATCTATTGAAAGCCAATACAAGAACTGTAGCCAGAATTCTGCTTTACAAAGATAATAATGTTTTGATTGACACTGACAACGCGTTTACTGTATTACTGTTGTTGTACTTTGCGGCTGTGTAGAACTGAAAGAGTGTTTCTAATATGCCGATGCTCTTATCATATAGCTAAGGTATTTAAAACACTAAACGATGCAGTGCCTTCCTAAACCACTGTAAATTACAAGCAGAAACAATAAACATTGATAGCTTCTTAGTTTCACGTCAAAACAGTGCTGAATTTTTGATACTGCTCTTGTATGAGATGTCATTAGATAGCATACATTGTGCCAAATAACAAAACCATACAAACCAAGAATAGTGGATGAAATATAGCGTGGTAACGGGATATAAATGGCAAAATTACATAATGAAACAGTCTTTAATCATAAACTGCCGAAATGCAACACTTTTGTGTTTGTTTTTTTTTCCTCTATATGTAGAATAATCATTGCATAAAAATGTGCCTCATGCGCCAATGTCATCACACATGACATTAAGACATCACAAGAGAAAGAAATACAGTTCATTTTTGCATCCACATTATACTGAGATTGTATTCTGACTGGGCACATTTGCACAGTGCTGCAAAATGATACAAACATTTAAACAGCACTGTAGTACATCACTAATACTAAAAACACCTCTGTTCTGTACTAAATTACTCTTTGTGTCCTCTCTTCCTCTTTAGCAATGTAATCCATATTGGATGGAAGAAACAAAGGCAAACAGACACATGCACTTGACGGGCTTGGCCCACTCGCTAATGCCGTCTCTCTGACATTTGTTTAATCAGACCAATAACATCCTCTGATGTTTGTTGAACACAGCTCAGACTGTGATGGTTTCCCTAATGTAGTCTTGCAGATACACGCTTACACTAACCACATGAGGTGTAATTCACGGCACGACTTGTTAAAAGCACATACAGAGTTGTCAGCTGTAAGCATAAGAAAGCACCAACTGTTCCAGACAATATTACGGACTGTTTGAAGGCAATTATGTGACAAAGTATGTTTGTAACACTCTCTTTGTCAAAATAACAAACTATCATTAATTTCCTACCCTCTCTTTTATGTCTAAGCTTCTCATCATACCATTGCACAAACACAAACTTCAAATATGCACAATGTTGCATATGTAAGTCAAAGGTATGCTACAACAAGAACAATATAAATGTGGACTTACCACTCGAGGCTTGGTCCTCTGGGGGGCTTGTGCAGATGGCGCATTTTCCAAACCCCTCTGTGGTACAGCTCCTGTAGTTTGACTGGCAAAGACCTCGCTGGGTCCTTCCGATGAAGACACCGAACCTTCAGCCCCATCCCTACTCCCAGGGAGAGGCCCTGGACTGTCTGCGTCTCTCTCAGGAGTGCCAATGTCGAGAATATATTTCGGGTTCACATCCTCCAGAGATGGGACCTTGTCTACTGGGATCTTACTCGCGGCTGTTGAACTTCCAGTGGGTTGGTCTGAGAGACTGCTCCCTTTCTTGAGAGGCTGTGGTCGTGGAGGCGGCGAGATGGGTATGAATGTGGCAGGCTCGCTGGCATGTCTTACATGCTTGGGTCTGGTCTTTGATTTGGATGAGGGAAGAGGAGGCGTGAGCTCAGCTGTATCACGGGGAGTCTCTTGCTCCTCTAGTTCTGGGGGCTCAAGTGGGTCTTCGTGAGAAAAAAAATTAGCCAGCCTGTTTGGGCGCTTTCTCTGGGATCGGCGAACCATCCTAGGTGATAAAGCTTCAGCAAGCTTGAGGTCAAAATTAAACCTCCTTGTCTCCAATGCTTTCTTTTGCCCACCTTGATCTATAACATTGTCCTCATAGTCACAATTGCCGGATTGGGAATGAGCCTTCTTGATGTCAGTATTGATACTTCCATGGTGACAATCATTTGACTGTGTGAATAAGTCCTCCTTAGTCTGCCCCTCTACCTCCCATGTTTTTTCTTTATGCTTATTCAGGATTGGCTCGCTGCTGGAAGGGGGGATCGCACCTGTCTGATCCAGCTCATTGATTGGTCCAGTGCTGCTGGACTGACCTTTAAACTGAGAGTCATTATGGGAAAGCAAACATGCATCACTACGTCGACTGGGGTCACTAAATGATTTCTTTTTAGGAGGTTTTCCATTGCCGTAACCGTCAGTCATCAGTCTGTCCATGGCTCCTGGCTCAGCAACAATGCTCCTGATTACGCCACTGTAGTCACCAACTACCTCTTCCCAGAGTCCGCCATCACTGTATACAGACAGGTCACTGGCCACACGTCCTTTGTGTTCTGAAAAGGTGGGTATAGCAGGGGATTCTGGTGGTCCTCCTCCTTTGAGAGCAAGAGATCCTAAAAGGTTGCTGTCAACAGAGGAAAAATTGTCTTCCTCTGCGACGGAAGAGCATCTTTGAGGCATTGGATCACTGAGGGAGCGATAGACTGTTGAATCCCCATTCCCATCAGCTGCTGCTGTTGAATCTGTGTTACTGTTACAACCCTCTGAGGCTGCGTTACTGTTATTAGGAGAGGAGAACTTGCGTCTTCGACGGACAGCACTGGGAGTATCAGGTGCTTCAAGGCCTTCTGGAATACCCGTCAATGCCAGCGGTACAGAACTGCTGTTGTTGGTTGCCTCATTGGTAGCGTCGACACAGTTGAGACCAGCGATGGAGTCTGTGATAATGCCGTCACTCTCTTCCAGACAGGAGGGGTGAAGCAAGGAGGGAGGTATGCTGACTTCATTCAGACGAATCGTACACCCAGTGTTGTTCTCCATCATTTCCTCTCTTTCCTTCTTAAGCCCTTTCTCTTCATGGAGCGCTGATTGTTTCCATATAGTGACAGGCTGCCCTAGTACATCCCTAGCAATGCATGACCCCAAATTAACCCCTCCTGACCCCAAGAAAGCCCTCTCGGAGTGGTCAGCGGGGACAATCTCTGGCTCTGTTACAATCCCTTCATCTGTTAAACTAGACTCGTGGCCTGAAAGTTCATCCACAGAGCGGTCAAAGCACACGCTTTCCTCCGAGTCCCCCTTCAGTAACACCCTCGCAGTCTCTCTGTTCTGTCTCGCCACCTTCTCCTGGTGGTCTGTATCACTGTTGTTTAGCTTCTCCAGCTGCATACTTTGTTCATCCCTCTCTCTCTTCTCCCTCTCCCCATTCTCTCGCTCCCTCTCATGTTCATCTCTTTCCGTTGTGGTTTTAAACTCAGCCCATTTGTCTGTTCCTGCCTCACCTTCAATATGCATTCCTTTTCTCTTTTCTTCATCTGTTTTCTTGATCTTAAAACATTTATCCTCATTCACACTTGTCATATCAATATCATCATCTTCTCTGGTGCTCATCTGGCAGATATCCTGAATAACCTGTCTGGCTTCCTGCACATATCTTTCTTGCATTGGTGTTGGCATCACATCCTCCTCCTCGTCATTATACCCATAATCCAAAAACCTTTGCCCTCTTCCAAGCCTAAAATCACCACCATCACTTTCTACTTCTCTGTCTGAGATGGAAACCCTGCCTCCATTCTTTTCTCTATCCAGGTCAAGCTGTTGCTCAGAAGTGCTTCTTTTGGTTGTACCACCTGCCAGGTAACACCGCACGGCTGTCGGGGATTTACCGGAATACGTGAAGGATTTTGCACGCCGCAGGGTAGCCGTCAAGTCTTTTAGTGACAAGCGACGACCAGAGGGCAACAAGGTCCCACCATGACTCTGCGGGCCCACTCCACATTTAATTTCCTCACTCGTTTTCCGCACCTTCAGCTCTGAAAAGTCTGATTTCAGGAAATGTAGCAGTGTCATTGTTTCTGTTGTGATATCAGGGTTGGACTTGGATATTCCATTTATAACATCTGCGCTATCCCCAACAGTTGTTTGCTGTAATCTCACAGTCTCAGGTAATATTCCTTCTCTAGTAAGGACCCCAGAAGGGGACGTGTCTATGGGCACAATCTTGGGGCGCGTTCGCACTTGGGTACGAGGGAAATTATCCCCGTGTCCAAAGCTAGGGGAACGGTACATGGTAAAATTCCCAGAGTATGTTTTACTCAGCATAGACGAGGAAGCATTTCGGGCAGGGGTGTCTCCATGGGTGTTCAAAAACTTGTTTGCTCCACAGTTGGTGCAGCTAGCTTGGTCCTCCACCTTCAGTGTCTCAGTGCTGGAATATCGGCTGCTATAACGGGAACCACCAGAACTGGAACCAAAAGGGGGGATGTTGACCTTTGCTACCCGAGACACACCAGGAAGTGTTGTGGATGCCACAGGTGAAGAGATGCGCTCCCATTGCTGCTGCATCCTTGCTCTGTTACTATGAAAAGTGGATTCTCTTGCAGAGTGACTCCGTGATACTCTTGGAACAAACTCTCCTCCTGTGGTCGCATGGCGGGGCCTATCCAAGCGCTCCATGGTCACGGACGGCTCACTGTCGATTTCGTCTGATTCGCTATCATGATCGTTATAATCATCACGGCCTGTCGCTAAAGCACCACCACAGAACCGCTTCTTCTTTCTCAGAGAGCGGCGCCGCACAGCCTCCTTACTGGAGGAGCCTAAAGAACCATGGTTCTCCTCCTCACTGCCCGAAGACCTCCCAATGCCCTTCGCATTCCACCGGCCATTTTTACTGCGTGACAAATAACTGCCACCTCGCTCTGTGACGCCCCTCTCTCCTCCACTGATGCCAAAAAAAGGATGCGAGGGACCAGTCCAGCCCGCACCTCCTCTTTTTCTCCCGCTATGCTCCTCCTCTTCGTCTCCAGAGCTAAACCTACAGCGTGAGCTACGCAAAGAGTCAACTCTGACAGGGGCTGAGGATGGAGCTACAATCGAGAAGGAGGTAATGGCTTTATCTGGAGCTGGAGCGCGGAGGGGGAATAAGGGGGGAGAGGCGGGAGCTGTAGAGGAGCTATGTGAGGAATGTAAACTATCCCTCGCCAGCCCGACCCCCTGACTAACCCTTCTCTCCGTCACTATCGGCTCCTGAAGAAAGGAGGCGCAGAAGGAGGCGTCCTGGCTCACCGAACGGCTCTGAGAAGTAGTAGCAGAGGTCTGAAGGTCAGGGTGGGGGTCTGGGGTCAACTCGATCAGTGTGGGAGTTTTAGAGGCAGCCTCTGCCTCTGAGCTGTGAGATCTGAATGAAGATGAGTTGCTTTTTTTATCACGGTAACCCTGACGACAAGTACGAATGCTACTGTTTTGGAACTTATTTGCACCAGAAATTGTTTCGTTACAATAACCTGATGTTTTTAAGTGTGCCTCCTCATCAAGTGCGTACTGCTGCTCATAGATTTTGGAATGCAAGTCCATAGTGTCACAAAGTGTCTGCTTGACAGCAGTGCTGTTTTGGCTCTGTCCTTCAACTAAGCTCCCCTCAGATGAACATGGACTTCTGGCTTCATTAACTGAGGAGTAAGATGACGGTTTGCTGCTTTTATCCAAAAACGGGCCACGCTCAGGGTTGCTCTGCTGGCCTAAATCGCCTTTAGCAGCCTGTTGGAAATTGTCACAAGTGTGGCCTTGCTTTTGTCTCTCATCAAAAAGCTGTCTTATTTTGGTCACACTGGGCCACTTATCAGAGTTCAGGGGAAGAAATTCACTGCAGTGATAAGTTCTGTGAGCTTTATAAGGTCCATTAATCTTGACATCCTCTTCATCGTTGACAATATAAGTCTTTGGGTGATCAGATGCGGAAAAAGAAATGTTCTTACCACAGTTGTCGGTTGTTAACGGTGCACAAGTCCACTTTTGATTTCTTTTCTCAGAGTCCGACACAGAAACAGAATCCGTGGCGAAGTTAAACTTGTGCACTTTGTCCAGGAAAGACTTGTTGTCCGGCAAGATTGCTGCACCGCCGTCCTGGTGCAAAGACAGTCGAGACAGAGAGCTGCTCCTCCTGACGCGAGGAAGTGTTCTGGTCTCACGCGGCGCTGCTGCACCGTCTCCCGGCCGGGCGTTGTGGGTCCTCTCGCTGCTGCTGCTGAATTTCTCGGTGAGCTGGCGGATAGAGGGAGAAATGGAGGAGAGAGAGGCGGAGGAGGCTTTCTTTGGCTGTGCGGTCGCGGGAGTTGCGGTGGCGGAGATTTTGGAAACTTTTCTTGACGCGCTGACGTGACGACGCTCTGGCCGGCTGGGCTTCAGAGGAAGAGAGCCGCCGGCTGCCTCCGAATCCTCACTTCTGTCGGCGGCCCACGACCCCAACTTTTTCAAAGACACGCTGCGGTTCGCCGGTGCACTCCTATTGTGTCTCTCTGCCATTGTTCATAGTTGTCTTTGTCGCACGTCACGCCGCATCCTTATTTTTAATCAAAAGCCATTCGCACCTCGTAGCAACAACTTTTACCAAAGTCTCTGTTGTTAAAACTCACATGTTGGCGATTCCACAGACGAACTTTGTTGAAGTGCTCGCCAACGCTCCATTGTTGGCTAAAACGTGGGCCCATAAAGCAGGTCAAGCTCGCATCTCTCTGCTCATTCCCAAAACTGTTTGTGGATTCCCTATTTTGGCATGATTTGAATTTCCGTGACTTGTCTTGTTTCTGTTTTTTTTTTTTTTTTGTGTGCATGTTAATGCCTGAGATAGGGCAAGAGGGAGTGGGCGGGACTAGGGGGAGAGGGGCTGTCATACCCCCCTCGGGAATAGAGAGGAAACCCCCCTCTCTTTTTGATAAGAGGAGACTGATACTGTGCACTGAATGGATGTACTGCAGTCACTGCAGAAGCATTGCTCGAATTGGTAGTCCACGCCTCTGTGTCTCATTTTTTGCATCATTTAACAGCGAACATTTTCACTTTCTCGAAGGTGAAAGTGTTGAATTGCCAGCATCCAGGAATCCTTTACAATCCTACACAATAAGGCCTCTGTGGTGCTTCCCTTATAAAGTAGTCGACTTTACGTGTCCTCTTGTTCTGATGGGGGAATTACACAGTAACATGGGGAAACTTTAACTACAGCTCCCTCCAGAGGATAATTGAAAATATTACAGAGAGAGTCTTTGAAGTCAGGGGAGGGCAAACTTTTGAAGGCCACATTTTGTTTTTAAAGCGAAACATTGGTCTGTTCATCTGTAGAAAAAAAAATGCATGTAAGGTATGTAAAATTTATATTTAAAAATGTAGTTAGATTAGTTGAATGTCTGTAAATGTACAACCCCAATTCCAA